>NC_133897.1:100129322-100299322 GCF_964199755.1 Larus michahellis | reverse complement strand
AGTTGTCCTAGAAATTAACCCTCACTGCATAGAAAACGAAGCCTGAGTTTCGGTTGTTCTAGCTTCCATTTCAACTCATTAAATCATACTAAACATCTGTGAGTGAACTGAAGAGCCAATTACCAATGTTGCATTTAAATACTCGTAGGTGTAAACCTGATACCTCTTAACTAACTCTCTGACAGAATAAGAGGTTCCTAAATCGTGCTTGTGGCTTCTCTGTGGGCATTTGCAACCTCATCAACAGCTAGTCTGACCTCTGGACACTGAAGCGGGGACGGTTTTCCAAAGATAGCAGCACCAGTGCTACATGCAGAGATAACATGACCTTTCAACTTATATTTAGTATTTTCTTTTATATACCTCTAGGGATTGCGTTAGTCACTTTAATCAAGAGCTGAATATGTAGGGACTAGTAAATGAAAACTGGGCTGAAGGAAAACGTGAATCCTCTAAACTAGTAATCATGCAAGGGAATAAGAAGTTTTTTAGGTGTTACAGTGATCCACAGAAAAGTAATCAATTATCAGCAGAAAAACTGATAGAAAAAAAAAAAGTAAAATTAAAAAAAAAATAATAAAGCTGGCCACGTCATCATAAATGGAAATATTTGGCAAAATGGCCACATTTCTACTTGAAGAAATTACTATTTTTCTTTTATTTAGCTTTCCACTACGAAAATACAGTCAGTCATTGTTGGAGAGTTTGTCATTTAATATTATATCAAGCTACTATGATGTCCTAACTGTTGCTTACACTTCTGTAGTTGGTGACTTTGAAGAAGGACAAGTAAAAAAAGTGTATCAAAGATAGTGTTACGCTGCTTTATTCTTTAGTATTAACTGAATTTTCATGTCCAGGGTGCTCAGTTATATTTTGAATAACAAGCTACTTTGTAAAATAAAACAATAGCACATACAATATTTTTAAAGTAATGATTTTTTTAAGAGCATCTGAAGTGAAAAAGGAAACTTTCCTCACAAATACAAAGGACCAGCTGAAAAACTTCAGTAACTTTTAGCAGAAAGGTTTATCATGCGATTTCAATATAACTTGTTCTCTTCTGACTATCTTGAAAATGTTCGTAATATGCAGGTTTAAACTACTTTAAATGAACATCAGGTTTTACATGTTGATGCTACAATATCATGAAACATACAGGATTCTTTTGTGGGGAGAGGAGATTAGTGATCAGCAGGGTTTTCAAAGACAAGCAAATTGAGAAAATTTTTAAACAAAGAGGTAGAAAAGCACCATTTCAGAAGGTTAAGAAAATAGTCTATTGCATTCTACATTTTTTATTAGATCTCTTTCATCTTCATCAAAATCAGCCTACATCTAGCCCCTTTTAGAAATTACATGCAACTGATGGCCTACTATCTGATGAATGGCACGATAATTCTTATTTTCTGCCTTCTTATAGAATAGAAATAGCATTGAAAACTTGCAAATACTCTTTATAATTTTCGTGAATGGAAGAAATCGGTGAAATTCTTTGCTGAAAACAATTGAAGTGATTATGTGTCTGAAAATTGGTGTGTTTGGTTTGTTTTGCTAGTTCAAATATTCTGTACTCACTCCCTCTGGAAATGCCTTCTGATGGGAGAAACTGATTGGAGACTGAGGCACCAATTTCAGAAAGCATCCTTAATTCCAACCAGCAGTGCAAGACCCCATCAAAATGTAAATTTGATCCTGAACTTGGATATCCTTCTGTTTCTTTCTTTTGAACGAGGGACACAACGGTGATCTACAGAAAGTGCTTCTTCATAAACTGCTCAGCTACCTATGCTGATATTTTTAGAAGATTATTTTAGTTCTGTCATAGGGATGAAGTAGGGGAGAAGAATTTCTGTCACTTTCTACACCACACAAATTATTTTCAGGAGGAAAAAAGGGAAACAAAAAGCAATAAATATAAATTAATACAATGCATGTCTGGCCATTAATGGAACTCCTCTAATTTAATAAATAGTATTAGTCTTCAATTAAAGCATTGTATTTGCAATACTGTACATGCTGCTATGTAATCCCAGCATTTTGCAGCAAAGTATGGCAGTTATTTTCCTCTTGCTCATGTACAGATGACCTTCAACTGAGACAAAGCAGAAAACTGAATTTTTTTATATATAGAAGCTCATGAACAAAAGGTCTTTCCTTGGTATCCTTTTTCACAGGACCCATGCATTTAAAATACTGTAGGCTTCATTTCATTTTATGCTGACTGGGGTGTTTACTATTGTCATGTTATTAACCTTGCTTTAAGAAGGCTTTTATAACATCTGTATTAGAGTTTATTACTAGTCTTAGCTGTGATATACAGTTCATGGCCTTTTTAAAGGATGTGTCCTGCCCTTGGAATTCCCTGGAATCAGGTAAATGATGTAGAGGAGTGTTGCAGGAAAAAGAGTCACACTTTTCTCTATTTAAACAGTCAAAAAACCTCTCAGATATATGGGTTTTCTTTAGTCTGCTCTGTACAAGGAGAAGTTTGAGGAGGATTCAACTTCTCAAAAAATTAATAGTGGGATACAAAGCCTTTATAATTAAAATCTGGTCCATGATGTCAATAAGTGACAAGTATTACCTGGTTTTTGTCCATTTTATGTAAGTTTGTTGATGTCAGGTGTTTCCAATGGATAAATTGCCACCTAATACCTCAGAGCTGACAGAGGCTTCTACCCTCTTTTTGGCCAGATAATCCAAGAAACACAGCAAGCATGGGGAACGTATTACTTTTTAACTGTATGTTATTTATTAAAGAAAAAAAGAGAAGAAACTCTGGAGGGACAGGTTCACAATTCTTGAGTTCAAATATTTTTTTTATTGGTGTAAAACAGTAATAAAAAGGGAAAAAGTAGGTCTGTTTGAACCTTGGGAAGCACACTGAGTAACAAGTCTTGAGGTGTTTCAAGATCCCTGTATGATTCCTGCCTCTCCTATCACAAAGAGTACATAGTCAGCAGGTTTGGTACTCAAAGCCATCTATAGAAATACTCTAAGAGCAGGGCTTAATACCCTTACCATGAAGTGCATCAGCTTTCTACATTCTTCATTTTACATACCAGCTTCCACAGCAGATGCCAGAGTCTCTACGTGCTCTGCACTAAAAAGAATTGGTAGAAGAGCTTCAAGTCTGAGCAACAACATCTTTCCCATGTCTGCCTCAATGTCTTTGGCCCTACCCTAGATAGGCAATTTTCCTGCAGTCGTCTCCAGGAAACATTCCTCTTTTGACTGTGGAGAAAATTTACTTCTGCCAACTGCTGAGATTTGCCTCTCTTGGATGTTTTCTAGCCGCACTTCTTCAAAATGGCCATCATGCATGAAAACATTCCCATATATTTTTAATACTGTCCCTTTAGTCTTCGGCTTTAATCCACTGCCTTTAATCTTTCTACAAAGCTATAAGGATATTATACAAAGGTCACATATGAATCTAGCTTACTCTAAGGAATCACATTCCTTAAGGCTTGTTGTTTAGTTAAAATCAAACATAGCACTTAGCAGAAATGTTGTGCTAGTGCTCTATTTAAGTGCTTTTCAGCCTGTAGCATCTGAACTTTATACATGTTTGCACTCTGGTTGAGAAGCATGAAATACATATCGTCTCCATTACTATGTTCAGCTTTGACATTGCCAGTGCCTCATCCAGTTCTGATGCAATCCCTTCAGACCACATGTTGCATAAACTGAAGGTTTGGGTAATTGGTGTACATAGCAGTAAGATACCCCAGATGCATTTTTGACACATACGTAAACTAGGCAACTTGTGTTATAAAAGGACGCCATTAAGACATAGTTCTTTCCAGGATGCAGGAGATCTCTTGACCATCTAGTTCTGCCAAACCACTGAGATGGAGGTATGCAGAGGAAAACTAATAGCAAGAAAAGTTTGCTTTGTAACAAGGTCTCTGCAATTCCTCCACCAAAGACAGCAACTAGCACTCCCTATGTGCTCCTTATGACAATTTTAGTATGACCAGTCAGAAATGAATCGAGCAAAATTAGCAAGTATTAGTGAAGCCTCTCCTTGTTTTCCCATTTCCTATGACAGTCAGCAGTGACCTCCACACTTGTATATGTCACAAACCTTGGTGCAGGTTAAACAGTTCATTGCAGCACCATAGGGGAATTACCCTTTCCTGTGCTTGTGCTACCTGCCACAGAAAACGTGACTGCCTGTAACAGCGGATTTGTGACTCTCCGGTTCCTGTGCAACTGAAAGCTCTTCAAGGGCACCACACAAGGGTAACTCCCTCCTCCTGCAGAAGTGAGGGAATGTCTGAAATCTGCTCAGTTTGCTTTTTCCCCAGCTGTATCAACTAGTTTAACAAGATACTGCTTCTCCCTGTTCCTTTTTGCTTTTCTTTACAAAAATAGCACTATAAATAATGAAGAGTAACAAAAGCAAAATAAAGAAAGGCTCCATATTCACAGTAGGCAGGAACAGGTTTATTGGGACGTGTGATATCTTTTCTTTGACTATTGATATAGCTGGAAAAATTAGACATGTTTTCAGGCTCATGTCTTGAAGGCCTTCAGGCCTTGAAGACAAACCTCAAGGTCTCGTACACTTGACAGTTTGACCAATTTTTCCTAATAATACCAACTAGACTTAAAATATATTGCTTCTATTTACAAACGTTATTCTGCCTGTGTCCTTGAACTGTTACAGCTATGGTAAAATACTGGGGCTTACAATGACATTTATGAAGCATAAAGTGTTCAAAAATACTGTAATAAAATAATAATATAGCATTCTGGTGTGGTGTTTTTGGTGGTGGGTTTGGTTTTTTTCTTACGTGCCAGCTAGCACTGTTGAATGGCAACATCCTGAATCTCTTATTTTGCCATCCTTTTCTCTTTTAAACACATGTGAAGTTGTAGAATAGGAAAACATCCTCTTTAAAATAAAGGAAATTGGAACTCTGAAGATTCCTAATAAAAGAGCTGTAGATTCACATTTCAAACTAAAACCGAAAACTTTCATCTGGATCTGAAATGCCCCAATTAAAAGGGAAATCGTGCCAGTAACACCTTGAGTACTAGCATGTGTTTTCTTCTGAAGACCGTCAATACAAGCAGTAATGGATTCTTAATATAACACTAACTTTTTCTAAACACATATGATATATACGCACAAGCTCCACTGATTTATCCAGAAACACATCAGCCACAATTCAGATCTCAACTAGTGTGATATCTGTCAAATATCCCTTTCACTGAAAAACATGTACATTTCACGTGAATTTCTATAAAATATAATAATCTCATTTCAAGCTTGATTATCAACTTCATGATTCCCCACTCCATGAGCCCATGCAGGACTTCAATGAAAAAAGATGATGCTCATATTATTTTGTCTGCGCACAACTATATTTTGTGATGTACTCAGGGCTTATTCCAAAAATTAATGATCTACAGAGAATATTAAATTAAACCAATTTTCTGTTTGTATACTTTAGGTATCTAATAAAAATCTCAGTTGAGAGGACAACATTAATTGAATACAGATGAAGAGAAAAATTATTTTTAGTTAAGCATATATAAAACTTAGTAGAAATCCTAGTTTGCAGAATTACCACAGTTATGGTAAAGACAGGATTGTCAAAAAAAGAAACTTCATTTTATATGAAAAGTTATAGCAGGAGTGAGATTATTTTTTTTCCTTAAAACTAAATGGCACCCAAACTGCACTGCAATTTTTTAAATCAATCTTTAGTTTATAGCAAAACAGTGATTTTTTTTCATGCAGAAAGATGGACTACAATTTACAATTAAAGGTGGTGGGCCAGACAGCTTTAATTTGCTCAAGAAACTGTGTGCAGAGACAGAGTGAAAGACTAGAAAGGCAACTGCAAAGCTGAAAATTGACCTGCAGTGGGAACACATCAAAGTCAAATGTAGGTGTCTTAAGTGTAGCTGTTGCTTTCAGAGCAACCAAGACATATCTTCATACACTAAAACAAATGTATTGTCTTCTCAGGTGCAGAATATGTCTTTCAGTGCTCTAGACTCTTACATAAGGAAAAGGATTTTTTTTAATATCTGAAGGTGCACAATGTCTGTAACAAGGTATGATGTAATTCCTTGTCTTAAACTACGTGTCCGTTTTCCTGGAGTTCCACTAATGCTCTATGATGAATCTTTGTCAACCATTTAAGTGCTAGAATTGCAGCAATACAGCAAATAATTTTTGTCTTCGTCACTGTATAGAAATATTTTAACATTTAAAACCTTTAAGAAACCATTCCTCACTCTCCCACTATTTAAAACTCTATCGTAACAATATTCAGCAGTTGTTCTGCTGCTTTAATCTTTGTTCTGCAGTCTCACTTGACACACTACTGGCACTTTAAGGTGGGGTTTCCTACGAATCCAGTTTCAGAAGTCCCTTCCCGCAATGTAGAATATTCCATAGTGAAGGTTATGGAAGAAACACACATGTACAATAACAAAATAATTAATATACATATGGTCAGTCAAGATGTTACCATAATGTTCCAACAGTATCCCATAAATGTAATGACAACTTGCCTATTTCATACACTAACGCATCATGACAAGTTTTCAGCTTGTATGTGTTACTAGAGCTGTACTATGGTCAAGAGAAATGCATTTACCACAACTGGCCCATCAGATAGGCGTTTTTAAAAGTAGTATAGACACTGTAGACGTTCTTCTTTGTATAACGTGTTCATTATATATCTTCTTTGTATAACATGTTCGTTAGGATAAGATTTGTTGTTAATAAATAGCTCAGTGGACTCCTATGATCCTATTAGGTTTGGTGCTCTGTTGTACATTCTGCTGAAAAAAAACAGTAGTGGAAATAATCCCCTGCCTATGATCTGAGACTGAGATCTTGCACAGATATGCTATGTGCTTACATTTATGTAATGCATAAGATGCAGAGACAGCACAGCTGTAAAAAATTACAGTTGTCATGAAGTCAGAGGCACTGTTCCTTCCCCTCCAAATACTACTGAACTGCACAAATCCAAATTTTTTGCTGCTCCATATTCTCTCTTTCACTCATCCCGTCTCACTAGTTCTGCACAACAAAAAATGTCACGAGAAGCTCATGTTAGGAAGTCTTGACCAGATAATGCAAAGACTGAGCAGGTTTTTGACCATATTCTGTCCCAGTTTTGAAAAAATACATTATGATTGCATTAGGTTTATGAGTTAACACTGATTTTTAACTTCTCTTGCTTTAATTAATGCTAATTTGACCACAATGCAAAATAAATTGTGTGTGCAGATTTTAGAGCTCTTCAAACTCTCTTTCTGAAAGCAGTAAGTCAGGTCTCGGAGCAAAACTTTCAAAAGGACTCTCTCTTAAAAGGCAGAAGTTGAGAGAGGGGAACTGTTCCAGCATGACTGGGTGTATACAGTACTGAAAACTGGAGCCAGAACTGTTACAAGTGGTTACAGCTAATTCAGTACTTGGTGTTGGAAAATTACAAAAAAAGAGAGTAGGTTTAATTAGCTTAACACAGTTAGTTTCGCCCTCCCCTCGTCTTAGACCTGCACCCTCATTAAAAAATGAAATTGCTTTATGTCCCTTGCAGAGGTTATATTTTACTGAATTCCTTCAAAACCAAAAATATCAGTAGAATGAACATTCATCATTCCTAGACCACTCTCATTCTCACATTCTAGTTTTCAGCTCGCTTTTATATGAACATGTGAATGATCTGCCCAAATATTCTGCTGAATACATACTAATAAACTGCATTAGTATTTGCATACCATATGCTCACTAAGGGCTTAATTACACTTTGTTCCACAAACAAGTATTTTTAAAAAATTAACGTATGTCAGCTAATTATTTTTCCTGACTTATTTACTTTTTCATTTTGCTTCATTTTTAATTTATACAAGACCTCTTTGTGGCCTTGTTTCATTTTCCAAAGAATGATAATAACTGAGGCTCTTATACCTCAAGCACTCAGGCACATCCTTTAGTTTATCCACCTGAGCAGTCATCAAAGATTTCTATGCACAAAGTGAGGATAGTTACGCATGAGCATAAATTGTTCCAGTTTTAATGCTGGAATATACCCATATACTATACATATTGCATAAAGTACACCCCGCAAAACCTTGAGCTTAGCCAGAAAAAGGCCTCCACCATAGCAATCTCAAATTACGTGTTTGGCAGGATTGACAGAGGTACATCGCTCATCTTCCTTTCACATTCCACAAGATCTTTTAGGACATGTTCTCACGTAGTCATAAGGGTCCATACTAAATGCACGAATGCACGCTTCATGCACTCCAAATATTGATTGGAAGGTAAAACTTGATATATATATAGCTGCTCACCAGGATATGAAAGTGTCCCTGACTAGAAGAGTACCAAACAGTCAACCTCATCAGGCCCTCAGGACATGCGAGTATTGCAGATTCACTCATATGGTTCAATAAGCATACTGACAGATCATTTCAGATAATGTAATTCCTCTAAAAAACATGGCCCTAGGACTCACAGGACATTCACAAAGAAGTTAAGGACAAGTAAAGTTAATATATGTTTTAATTTTTTTAATCCACAGAAGCATGATGTTTCATGTGAAATTTCTTCCTGATCTAATATACAAAAATTTCACAGGGAGTACAGTTCTCACACTGGAAGTCACAACAAGCAGAGCAGGCTCTGGATGGCCAAGACAGCTCTTTGGATTATTGTATCTTAATACGAAAATTCTTCATCAGATACATCACAATACTGGAATCCAAGGATATGAATGCAGCTTCTATAGAGATAACCTGGAAAACCCAGGAACATATTCTCAAAACAGTTTGGATTTGAGCACAGGTTGCTCAAGCCCACCCAGGGTTTGGCATAAATACTTGCCAGCTGAAATCCATAGGAAATATGAAGGTAGTTTGGCTTCAGTTATCTGAGCTTCAAATCCGTCTTTGGATTCTTGTGCGCTTCTATCCTTAGTACGAGGGCAGCTTACCTTCCTCTACCATCATGCAGGTGTATTGCTGGCAAATCCAGAAAACCTAAACAAGCAGGTTGGAAGAACCTTAAGCAGGTACCTACAGGTCAACTCCCTATCTATGGTAGTATTTACTGCAGCTATCTCAGCTGCTTTTAAGGAACCTCAAGTAAGTCAAAATTACAATATTTTGCTGGGGCGGATAAAGATTACTACTTGAAAAATACATAAAGCTTCTTTTTTCATCACTGATAAAGGCAAGACATTACGAATGGCCCCTAAAGGCAAGTCTAATGGAGACCTAGAATAGACAGCCTAGGGATACAGGGAGATGTCCCAGAACAAGTTAGACAAATAACTGTGGCAACCACATTGATAGGACTGATTGTCTCAGTGTGGAGACTGGAACAGAAGGGCCCCTCAAGATCCAGCTTTTATACGGGTCTATGTACACACCATAACCTCCACCAAATCTTTTCCATGGCTTCTTACTGTCATACTGGAAACCATGGATGGTGTTCTGGAACATTCTTACTGCAGTATAAGCCCATTTTCTTTTGTCCCTTCCACCTGGACAGCAATTTGACCTCTTCTCTTTGCAGCAGCCTTTTGCATACCTCATCTTATTGTTATGTTTCTTCCATCTTCTCTCTTTCAGCTTAAATAGCCCCTATTGTTTCAGCCTTCCCTTTTCACGTTGTTTTCTTACCTCATAATTCTTGAATCTGTCCTTTCTACTTACTGTAACTGACCTTCATCTTTCTTCAGTGTAACGTCCAAAGATGATCACGTTTTCCCAAAAAATTAAAAGGATCATTTCATGCACCTTGCAATTATAATGCTGTTTGCCTTCTCTCAACATGTTTCTTGCAGTCCCCTACACTGCTATGGTTTCTGTGTCTCTCTCAGCATTTCCTACAGAAAAGCCAGCTACTCTGTGTTATGTGCTTGCACAGCCGATGACACCTACTTAGGTATAAAACCTTCCTACCTGAAAACTAGAGGGGTTTCATATTAGATTTTTCAATTTGCTCAGATATTTCCGAACTTCATGCTTGTCTTTAAACATATCCACAGCCCCTCAGCTGAATTTTTTTTATTTCAGGAGCTTATTCCCTGTCATGAAAACCAAACTATTGATTAATGTATTGAATAAAAATGGATTCAGCATAGCTCTCTGGAGAATCCCAATTCTGTGACTGAATCAATAACTACTCTTCAGTACTTTTTAATCATTATTTTACACTTTTTCTTTTAGTGAAAGATCTACATCTAGGGTGTGGGGTTTTTTCAGTGTATTGGAATGCAATTTATTTTACATATCTTTATAAGTAAAGATATGTATCTTTACATATAAGGACTGTATCTTTAATACAGTTTTCCTCCTAAATCACTTGGAAGAACTCTATGCAAAGCAGAACCTTTATTGCACTTAGTAAAAAAAAAGGTGTAAAGAGTGTTTAAAGAATAAGTGAGAGCATTGACATACCTGGGCAATAGGAAAAGGGTACAGAACATAAAATAGTTGTCTTTTTGCCAAGTTTAATTTCCAAGTTATAAAAAGAAGCTTATGAAGCTGAGAAGTTTAAGCTGTTCCAAAAGGTAGGCACTGTGGAAAGAAGTATGTTGGTCGTATTGTGATTAGGAATAAGGAACAGGAAGGCACTGAAATGAGCAGAGGGAGGAGAAGAAGACAAAGATAAGACATTTGAATTTCTCCTTTGTGCCAGGTGGAGAACAGGATATGCAAAGAAGCTAATCACAGCTCACAGATTATGGAGTCTATTCAGTACCTACTGAAGTTAAGCAAAGCTTTACAGTGGTAAGAAGTACACTTACCAAAGGATGCTCACCAGTGAGGAAATGCCAGAGGGCAGGGATTTTAGTTGTTTAGCTTCTCACTGGTGGTTGTAGGAAAACACTGTTGGGATTGGCCATATGCTAGGTACTCAGTGCCCAGTGTGTCTGCTGCCTCTGTAGGGCTAATGAGAAGAGACGTTCTGGGTCCCAATCCCCAGGCAGACTAGAACACATCCATGGAGATTTAAAGCAAGTCCTGTTACACATTAAAAAGCCCAAACACTTCAGGGGTCAATGAAGAACCTCTAATAGATTCTCCCACTTGATCCCGGGACTACTTTATATAATATTGCTGGAATAGCCCAGCTACGAAAAGTTGCCTAGAAGAAGCACAAGCAAGAGGAGAAGTCCTTCATACAAGCACAGTGAAAGGCTGCAATAGCAATACTAGACATACTAAGAAAGGGTTCAGAGCTGTGAGAGGTCTGGCAGAAGCAGGAGAAAGCAGAATCAAAGTACAAAACAAACTGGTTTGTTAACATCTGACTGAACCTCCTTCTGCAACACAACTAATTATAAATAAGCAGAATAAAGTTGCTGGAATAATCATAGAATCAGAGACATATGTGGAGTCTAGAAGGCATATTATACATAAAGCAGTCTGAAACATCTCCATATTTGACCTTTGGGAGGACTGACATGTTACGTAAGGTACATGAACCACCCCAACCCAATAAGCTGAAGTGAAATCTTGTGTTCTGCCTTTATTAGCGCAGGACAGGCAGGCAAGAATAAAAGCAAGTTGCAGAGACACATAGCATCACCAAGGCAAAATAGCTAGAGTGCACAATAAGTGTAGGACGTGCTGTGTTGCATGCTAGAGCTGTGTTTTAATTCTCTCTGCACACCGTTTATGGACCTTGAGCAGCAGACTCTGGACTATGAATTCTACTTCATGAGCCCTCCACCAGTACAGATGCTGGGGAGCCTTTTCTAGCTAAAGGCACTACTGACTTACTGCGTCTGTGATCTGATAACAACTGGGCACAGATTATCCAGGTCTGCCGAGCAATGTGCAGTCATAGCTAACTAGAACTTGAGTGCCAATCCTTTTTCTGGTTTTAGCTTTTCTTTCCATAAACAATTATATTTTTCTTTCTTTGCAATATTCGAATCTTCCCTTTCTGAAATGTCAAACCTTTCCCTTTGCTTCATTTGGTCAAAACAAACATACAGATTTCCAAATCGAAAAGTTTCATCTAGACACGGTTCAGCATTAAACTGCATTTTCTCATGTTCCAGGAAAGTGGGAGTGATTAATCCCCTTCCTCCTTTGTGGGCTGGGGCACATTAAGTCTCTCCTGTGATTTCCATGCTTCAGCCTTACAGTTCATCACAAGGCACAAGCAAGATGCCTGAACTGCAACTTCCATAAAGCACTGGGGCAGCTGAAACAGATGGATAGTTACTTGTACGTGACCTCAAAGAATAATATTTGATCTGACTTGAAATATGAACACAACCCAAACCCGAATATTTCCATTCTAGTGGAAACTTCTAGTTTTTAGATGGAAGGATCCGGCCATTTTTAAGATGAAGCCAGAAGCAAAGTTGTTTTGACAAAATTTTTTCCCACTCCGAGCTTAATAGAAATTGTCCATACCCATTTCCCATGAAATAAAAACAAGCTTTTCTGATCATCTCTGCTACTCTTATGAACCAATACTGGGCAATATTTCAACCATTCTGATGGTAGTCTGCAATACTGTTTATCTTTCGTCTGTCATTGGGACATTCAGTCCCTAATTTCCATGAGTTGGGTTGTTTAACACCTTTAGATTGATGGATTGAAGTCAAAATCAGCTTGTTGTTCTGAAATCTTTCCAAAATTGTGACTAAAGGTCTTGTTTGTTTTCAATCAGCTTCAGAAAACTGATGTTAGCTGCCTCATTACCTGAGCTTCTTGGCTTCCAGATGTTGAGCCTCTGTCACTGAGAGTACTCTTCTTTGCAAGGTCCTCCTGAACTGCTGAATCTGTTGAAATAAACTCACAAGATTTTAATTTTCATGTATGCATTATGCAGGTACTTATCTTCATGCCCCGCTAAAATTGTGTTAATTGACAGTCTTTTTGTTGCCACTGTACTTAAAATACTTCCTTGATAAAGACTTGCTTTAGGAGGAATCTGGTTTTATTGTCTTCCAGAAAAAAAAAAAAAAAAAATCTTTTCTTCCCACCCCAAGATTGAAGCTATGATGGCTCTTTTGTTGTTCTTTCACAAATTGTATTCTTTCATAAATTCCTTTTTCTGATCCTTGAAAACAAGTCTAACCCTTTCTATATTTCCTTCAACTGCATGGCATCTTCACTCCAATCTACAGAACAGACTATAATTCTTCATTTCTTTTCTCATCAGCAAAACAGAAGCCAAAGTAAAGCAGCAAGGAAAAAGCTAGAATAAATGAATAAAGTGCTTTGTGGATATATAATTTTCTATTCGTTACCATTTCCCAAAATCTACCCCAGATATGGAGAGTGCAGTGAGCCTGAATCAAGCTGTAATCTGTCACACTATGTATTAAAGTTCTAATAAAATGATACAAAATTTGATGAAGAGCATAAGAAAAGCTTGAAACAGAAGAAAGTGGTGAATACAGTAAGAAATCAAAAGTTAATTGAGGAAATAAAACCTTTGAGCCCCAGAGAGTTTATTTGGGGTAGAAAGAGGGAGGTGAGAAAGGAGGAGAACAAAAGATAAATAAAAGATTGCAAGGGAGAAGGAAAACGGTGCTCTGCTTTCATTGGGAATACTTAAATGCATCACAAGATGAGCAGAGCATTAGGATATGAAAACCTAAAGGGCAATATAATCCCAAAGGGGAGGACTAGTTTCAAAAGAAGGTTTATTAAAACTTAGCTTGCTTTGCATAATGTCAGAAAAAGAAATACAGTGAAACTCTAACCTTTTTTCCTTTTCAACTTTCAGTTCCTTTCCACTCTTTTTTCTCTATGATCGCTTTCCCTAGCCTGTAGCTTTACTCCTGCTTTCTGTTTATAACCTTTAGAATACTTTCATGAGCATATGCTATAATTCTCTTCCCTTTTCTTTATCTCCTTGTTCCTACAAGCTGGCTTGAATAAAGAAGTCATTATCAGCAAGCCCACAATGGGTCCAGACATCCACATTCAAGATGTTGTATAGATGATATATTGATCAGTCCTCAATGAGTAATAGCGTTCTAATGAAAAGAGCTTACAGAAGTTAATGTATCTGCTCATGCAAACCACAAATGAAGCATTCTGTGGCACAAAGGGTCTGGCCCTGTGAATTATAATTACTCCCTACAACAATAAAAGTCAGGAGTGGTTTTATTTATTTACCGCAATCAATGATAGTCTGTGGGCTACACATTGAAAATTCATTTTACAAACCAGCACCCAGACTGTTTGCTTTTTCTGTGTCCATTGGGAATTAACCCTTCAGCTGCCGCTGCCAATCCTGAGGTAGATATCCCTACAGAAATGAAAAGGCTGCAGTTTGTTCCAGTGTTGTTCAGGTTAAGAAAAGCAACTACAGGCATTCAGAGAGGAGTAGCCGCACGCAACTGCTCCCAGTAGAGACAGCATATATTAAAGCAGGGTGACTATATAAAGACAAAGACTTTCTGTCCTACATGAACTACTTGGGGTGTCCCTGGTTTGAAAACTGCACCACAACGCTGTGTCATGCAACTTTCCACAGACTGATGAGAGTGGTTTTAATGTTTTAGAACCTCCTCTTCTATCCTCAAAGCAATGTATAGTAGAATGAATACAATCTATGCTAACACATAGCCAAGGAAAACAAAAGCAGCACCATTCCATTTATTAATTAAATTGCAGGAAAACGTAAAATTAAAATTATGTTGACATCTATGCTAAAGCAGAATAAACCTGTCACTATACTTCAATAGAAGTAACAACAAACAAAACAAAACAAAATTAAACATAAAATATAATTATGCTACTTTGTAAATTATATTCTGCATATTAAATACTGGTCTGTCACCTTCTCAAAAAATATTCAAAGCCAGACTCTAGGAAATTCAGGGAGAAAGCCAATGTGGGAGTTCAAAGGTGAGAAATAGTTTCCCTTTAAAGAACAACTAAAAGAAAGGACAGGTCAGCCTGGAAAAGAGATGCTGGGGTGGAATGAGGGAATAATACACATCCATAAAATCCACTTGTGCCTCACAGAAAATAAAAAGAGAATATCTGTCCAATGTTTTTCTCGATACAACATTTATGGGACAGCAAATATGACTAGTAAATTAAAAACAAACAAATGGAGATACTTTTCCACACAAAGAACAGTTGTGCATTGACTCAGGATGCTACAGATATTGGAAGTTCGTGTGATTTCAAGAGATGACTGAGCAAATTTCATGGAAGAGAACTCAAGAAACCCTAAACCACAAATCACCAGAAGCTAGAAAAGATTCTGCAGGAAGTATCATTAAATTATATTTTTACACATTTATCCTGGCTTCTGAGACTGGCCACTGCCAGCCGAGGTTGGCCATAACCTGGGCCAGTGAGAGCTAGGTATACTGATTAAGTTAAAATCAACTACTGAGCCATAAAAGAAAGCATTATTTTACGCAACCAACCAATTTGCCGAAAAGTAAGTTTAAAGAGGTTCTTTTTCAATGCTCTCACTGTAACTCGGATCAACAAATGACCAAGTGACGGAAACATTGTCTGATATAAAGCCTCATTTCCTGACAGAGGGCTGTAACATTGCATTTGTTCACACGCACCCATCTGTTTTCTTTGTCCCTCATATTTCTTATGCTTCTTAATGTTAAACTGCACGGACTTGTAGTTTCGTTGGCTTGCAGCACCTACCATGCTGAAGAAACAAAGAGCTTCCTTCATGAGGCGCCAGAATGATATGCAGCTAGCTTTTAATTGGTTTGGGAGGCTTTTGAAGAGGAGAAGTGAAGCCTCCAGAATTTCTGTCAAAAAACCAAATTACCTTCCAAGAGTCCAGGGCTAAAATCTGCACTGATAGGAAAAGAAAGCTACCATCCTTCGAATCCTGAATAATCTGGGTTCTGAATTAATTATATCTTTCCAAAGCTTAACCATAAATAGGAGTAGTCATCTTCTTTTTTTTTTTTTTTTTCCTTTCTTGTCTGTTCCCTGCTGTGTGCGTACATGTGTCCTTCTTAAGTCTTGGTAAATCTCTCTGATTAAGAGTAGGGTTAATATAGAAGAATTAAACTTTTAAGATCAAAAAGAAAAGACATTTAACTTTTACCAACAAGAAATTGTTACTAACAAGCGTTCTTTGAGTGAAAGAAAGGCTCCCTGGGTACAAAGAACGGTTTAACTGAAAATATGAAGGTCTTTTTCCTTAAACGAGTCATCTTCAAAAGGAAACATTTTATTTTCACATTTATTTCCACTTTAATCCTATCACTTTCCAGCCTCAATTGCTGCCTTCTTATAGAGAATAAAATTTAAATGGTTGTTCTGTGTTTTTTTCCATTCATCATGTAGACTCTATATGGAAAGCAATAAATTATAGATGAGAAAATATACTATAAAAATCTATGACATTATTTGCGGTGCACTCCTTTTTACTATTTTTTTTAATATTTTGGGCCACACAACATACTGTGAAGTAATTTCAGTAGTATTAGAGGGAAAACTCTTTTTCCTTTATACTTACCACCAGGAAAACAAAAAAGAAAAAAAAAAAAGAAAAGAAAGGAGCAAGGAGACTGGTTAATCCACTAATGACATTTTCATATTTTTAACTATTATTATTTTTTATACCTAGATCATTTAACTCATACTGGAGACCACTTTGCATAGACATTCAGTAAGAAAGTATATATTCTATATACAATGATGATGGACGGGTGGAAAGGAGTGCAACGTGTAAATGCAATACACAACGTTAATGCAATCTGACTTATCTTAGGTTTCTATATATTTTCACAATTACAGGCAAAAAGATTGACTTTCCTCAACCTCCACAAGAATCCTATAGCTGATCTGCAAACTGATCAACAGGGTAATGTCTTTTCAGAGAAACATATTTTGTTCTTACTTCTTTCCATAAATCTGTATCAATTTAATTGAATTCAGTAACATTACACTGAATTTCCTACCCCATAATGAGAAAAAAAAATACAAATATTGCAAAAAAAAATTTGTCTCTACTTCTTTTTAAACATTGCAGTGTAAAGTTTTACTGTTTTCAAACTTTACAATATAATTCTGAAAAGCACATTTCCAATAAATGCATCTTTTATTCTACAACTCCATCTGACAATAAGGTTTTCTATTTCTTCCTGTAATTCAGAAGGTAATGTGCATGCTACAATGTAGGCAAAGGTTGTCGTACACCAAGAGATGAGGAAGCACCATCTAGATTTCAGAAGATACAAGATTCACTTCTCAGATATTGTTGTGACAACAGTGCCAGAAGCTGGAGGAATCTTCTATGTGTGTTTCTTCTATATTTTTACATGTGAATTTCCCTTCTGAATATACTGTCACATAATTAGCACCTTCACTGATATCAGCAACTCAGTTTGGGGGTTTCATTAGGTTTGAGGGAGAATTACATTATAAAGGAATTGTAAAATAGGTGTAAAGTTTATGCAAGGTCTTCCATAGGAGCCTAGATTTAATTTGGATATGGAAAGAGAGCAAATGAGAGTTACTGAAAGTCAGCCTGACTTTTGGGCTTCAGGTCTAAGGTCTGCAACTGAATTGCATTAGACTTGAATTAGGAAATTAGAACACTTCACCCATACCAATAATAAGAGAATAGAAAAGAAACAGGGACAGTATATGGAAAGGATGGCTGGGCCTGGAGCGTGGCAGGAGGCAGGCTCTATCCGAGGTCACAGGTCAGGCTGGGCCCAGTCTGCCCCACCAGGCCACCATTTTGTGAGGCAGAATATGGGGAGGGGGGGTGGGAAGTTCAACCAGGCCAAGTGCAAGGTCCTGCACTTGGGTCAGGGCAATCCCAGGCACAAATCCAGGTTGGGCAGAGAATGGCTTGAGAGCAGTCCTGAGGAGAAGGATTTGGGGGGTGCTGGTGGACAAGAAGCTGTTTGCAAGGGCATGTAGTGATAGGACGAGGGGTAATGGCTTTAAATTAGAGCAGAGTAGGTTTAGATTAGACATTTGGAAGAAGTTCTTTACAATGAGGGTGGTGAGACACTGGAACAGGTTGCCCAGAGAGGTGGTGGAGGCCCCATCCCTGGAGACATTCAAGGCCAGGCTTGATGAGGCTCTGAGCAACCTGATGCAGTTGAAGATGTCCCTGCTTACTGCAGGGGGGTTGGACTAGATGAACTTTAAATGTCCCTTCCAACCCAACACATTCTATGATTCTATGAGATTAAAAAGACTGTGGGAAAACTAAATAAATATATTAATAATGGAGGCAATGCATATAATTAACTTTGTTTTGGAACACCCCAGGAATGATTAATGGACAAAAGTCTAGCAGAAAAGTGAGCCAACCATCCCTCTGGTTTCTGAACATCCAATAAATGGTGACAAAGCAGATTATATAGATCTTTTAGAATATACAATACATTTGTTGTCCAAAATTTTGCAGATGTGACACTGACAGAGGGCAGAATATACGTAGAACAAAAATTTACTTGCTATTTTAGGAAGTATTTTTATTTTTCTGTATACCTTTCCTGTCTCCAGGATCAGAACTGAAAGATTAGAATCTTGTAGCACGTCTGTTCTGCAACCTACTGTTCGCTAGCACTCCTAAGAACATATCAATAGTGTAAATCATCAGTCTCCTACTATGCCTCCTATGATTCCATTTTTAAATTTACTTACACACAGTTTAAGAGCAGTTTAATCTTCTTCCTCCTTTCTTTCTGAGAGTCTGTTCCAAAACTTCACTCTTGTTATGTCTGTAGACCTACTTTCTAGCTTAAATGTTTCAATTACACCTATTTTATCATCACCCAGGTTTGTCCTTCAGTTTTCCTACCTCTCTGGTGTTTATTCCTACAAAGTGTTTACAAAGAGCAATTTTGTTTCCTCTTTTATTTTTGATGCTAAGTAAACCAGGATCTTTTATGCTCTGATTGTGAAACAAATCTTTACATCCCTGATCATTCCTGAATATCTTCTTTTCATACATTAGTTTGAATTCATCTTTTTTCTCCATAAGTTACCAAAATTTGCAGTGTACTCTACAGAAGGTCACAGCAGGGAGTTTGCACAGGGCTTCCAGGGCTGTCAGACTCCCTGGGTGAGACTCACCTGTTTTTTTCACAATTAGACACTGTTTGCTGCAGTTACAGTCAGCGGAAGGAAACATACTTTTAAGGACTTTCCATATAGGAGATGATGACAGAAGAACCACAGAACAAAAGTAACTGTCATTACCTCTGGCTACAAGGAAACTGTTATCTCAGATGCAGATATCTACCTTCAGGTGAGGTGAATCCATTCCCGTACTTCGGGGGACATGAGTCTTTTTGAGGATAGGCAATCTATCCTATTCTACTGGAATCCACTCATTGAAATGACAGCAATATAACACTGAACTTGTGCAGAGGAAGGATGTCCCCTTCAAAAAAGACAGCCACAGTGCCAACACACAATGACTTGAAAAGTCATTCCTGGAGTCAGATATGAGAACAAGAGGAATGGCCCATTTAAATGTCCCTTTAGGATCTCATCCTGAGGTTCCCACAAGTATACATCCACATTTCCCCCTTTTTTTGTAAGAGACCTTTTGTTCAAGACCTTCAAAAAGACTACAAAGGAGAACAATGGAAAAGGGCCTTCTAGAAAATTGATATTTTTTTCAATAAGAAAGTGATTAAGGGCTCCGGAATAACAGCTGAAAGAAGCAGAGGACAAAATGCGTGCAATAAGGATCTCTGGGTGAAGAGTAAGCAATAAAGACCTAGAATGAGGGGCTACAGTAGAAAGGGCATTGAGAGGGCACGTTAATGCCTAATGTCTTTATCTTTTCCTCCCTATCTCCTTCCTTATCAGGGCCTTGCCATAGAACACCTGCATCTGACATTCAGCAAGACATTCATCTGACATCCTGGACAAGATGTCTCAGCATCTTCTAGGGAGAGCACTTTTAGATGCCGTACGGTGCCAGAAACATACTTTCTGGGAAAGCTATGGAGAGATAGCTGGAAAAGTGCAGATATTCCTGTGGTCCTAGGTCACCATGCAGGGCTGAACAGCTGTATACCTGCAATTGAGGCCACTGGAAAAGAACTAGTAAGAAAATTTGGGTATTATGGTGGAGTGGAATAAAGTCAGTGAGTATATTAAATGGGAGCAAGAGGAATTTTATATGGATGACTGGAAAGAGATGCTAATTCATTAACTTCTTCCCATTTTCCCAGATCTAGGACTTCTGAAACTATGAGTGAAGGACTCCCTAGCCACAAAAGGGAAGGCAGACTGAAGGAGATCTATGATGCACAGTGTGGGAGTCAGATATACACACACCAACACACAGAATCAGTGGGACGGCCTGCACAGGAAAATAGATGAGCAAAGAGAAGCAGAGGGATGCCACTGTTCTAGGTGTCTGCCTTAGGATGAGATAAATTCCTCCTCCCTAACTCCAAGGAGGAAAAATCTTCAGATCTTCAAGAGTGCTTCTGAGGTGTTGGGATAGCAGGAAACAGGGAATTTTTCCTAGAAGATCATAAGTCTAATGGCAAGGATTTTTATTGTATATATCAAATTTATCTCCCTCATTTTGCCTCAGAAAGCATCACCGATATGTGAATTCCCATAGAATTGGGAAGTCTGGCAGCCAAGAAAGCCTTCCTTGTTCTTACTGCATTTTGTCCCATTCAGTTTAATTCCATCTATATTAATTCCACTTTTCAGGTTTCTCCTCTCTGGTAGTTGGTCTTTCTCTGTACTGGGGATATCTCCTCTGTGTGTGTATTCAGCAGATTTCATTAACATGTGCCATCAAAGGCATTAATAACAATAATATATACTCTGTATCCATAAAACATTCTTTCTGAGAGAGCATGAGTCATTTTCCTCTGTATTATTCTGTCTGATAGCTTCCCTATAGTGCACTTGCTGTAGTTTCCTGTGTCACAGACTACTTATTCATCTGACAGTTCTTGTACTAATGCTTTCTTTTTTTATTTTAGCTGTTTCTCCAGTGATTTACTTAAGATGCACATCTACTGCATTAACATTATCAAATCAGTCATCTTATAAAGAGAGGCATCAGGTAAATCTGAAATGTATATTGGGGTTTATCTCATTTTACGTTAACTTCCTGCCTTTAACTACTTTTGTCTTCCAAATGGGTTCACGAAACCTTTATGGTACTGCATTCTGATTTATGAGTTCCTAGTTGCTTGTATCACTTGCCACTTCTCAAGCATAAGTAGTTCATTTTCTGCAGTCATACAGTTCTTCAGAGGTGGTAACAAATTGTAGTAAGTTTTACCATTTCCTGATCACATGCTAAGAGCCACAACATTAGAAATGCAGTGCAAAGCACTACTGTAACACTTTTTTATTCTGAATTTCCTTTGGGAATATTGGCAGGCCACAAGTCTTTTGGGATGTGCTCTTTGGAGACATCCTTGACATGTGGACTGTTTCAGATCTGGGGGAGTCACGTGGGCCCAGAAGTCTTGGGAGACGGAGGCAAGCTATGGCTTCCAAGTTTTAATCCTTCAAAGAGTCACAGAGATATGGCTCTGAAACAGTTGAAATGTTTTCTTCTCCTCAGTCTCAGTAGGTTAATAGGAAGGTGGGAGCAAAGACAATCCAGGACCTGTAGCTGGTCCAGCTATGCTAGTAACAAAATGTTTGGACTTTTAAAATATTTTTCCATATTTTTAATTTTCCATTTCACTAGAATGGTCAACTTTCCTACATCAAGATGGCAAAATAGCTGTATAACTTTAGTGTGAAAATATCTGTGCTGGTAATAAAAGCACAATAACTTTGTTCTTGGCTGTACAGCAATGAATCAAAGTATGGGTGATAAACCTTTTTCCCCCTCTCAGCCTGATCCATGGAGCTTAAGAAACCAGTAAGGGAAAGGACCCCAAGCATGGGAAGAAAAGGAATTTGACAGTTGTCTGAAGCTACTGCTTAAAGGATGTAACTATAGTGAGCTTGTCTTCCTAGGGGAAACCTGGGTCCTACATGTTACTTTCGGTAACTTGCTAACCACTCACTGGGATGCCCCTTCATTCTTTCTCCATTAGAAGTTGAGCACATGAGTATGTAATATTTCAAGGAAGCTAGCACTTCCTTTTTTTAATGGAGTCTGTATGTGTAAACAATTCACTGAACAAATCACTCAATTCTATGTGAGCAAATCACTCATCCTTTCCTCTCTTAGAGATTTTCGTCGGGTTGGTCATTCCTACAGGAGCTCCTCAAAAAAACCCAACCAACAACCTATTCATTATAACTTAGTGACCTACAGAACAAAAAGCATAGTGGACGCCCACTGAATGTTTGAAATTTGGAACATGGATGACATCAGCTGGGGAAAATTTCCAGAGCATCATAGAAGTCAATAGGACTAGGATAACTTACTCAAGTTAAGGATCTGTTTTTTTCATGGTCTTCTAAATAAAAAATCCTGCTCCACTAGATGGCTTTTGTAAAAAAGGAGCATAGCCTGAATAAGTCAATACAAGCGTGATTTCTTCAGGAGGCAAGTGCAGAACAACTTAAAGTGAGGAAAAAAGGAGATAAATATACATAGAAATTTTAATGAATTTTCTTATCCTCTATGGGAAATATAGTTGACTTTGAGCATTAAATATAGCTCTGTAGTTTCACATTTTAAAATGTTATGCCCTCTCCCTGAATAATAAAACAAGGAATAAAATACAAGCAATGCATTGCTAGCTGAGTAAAATGTATGTTCAAATGTTTATTTTAGTAGTCCTCATGTATATTTTTGTGCATTTGGTCATTAGGCAACCACTTCTGAAACAAGTATCATGTGTTTTTGCATGCACAAACACATTCAATAGTGATAAAAATCACCATTAGCAGCTACATATCTGTGCTTCCTGAATACAGTTCCTTTACTATCTCACACGAACTACCTTCATATAATTTCCTCTTAAGAATGAGCCAAAAAGGTTTTGTTTGTATTGGTCTTCAGTTCTTTTTTTACTATTAAGTCACTGCAGGTCAATTATAATTGTAAATTACATATCTAGGTCAGATAAACTTTATAAAATACTAGTGAAAGCAGTATCAAGTTCTTGCCTGTTAATACTGAAAAAAATTGCTCTGCAAGCCTGTCTTTCTCTAAAGAGGATAAGAGCAAATTCAAAACAAATAGGTCTAATGAACAAGGAAATGTCGGGGGAGGGGGGGAAATAAGGCAAGAAACAAGGAGGGGGAAAAAAAGAATTCCTAGGGACAGAAAGCAAATGTGATGGGAAGTTCCCAATGTAGAGACAGCAGCAGTACCTGCTTCTGATATAATACTTACACAAAATACAACACACATTTGTTTTCCTGTAACAAGACAAACCAAGTTCTTTCTTTGCAGTCCCTTCAAAAATTATTTTTGTCCAGACTTTAACTGTTCAGCCCTTTAACATAAGCAAATCTAGTTTGTCAAACACATTGTTCTGAAAGGACCGTCTTTTTCCACCGAAACTGAATTTTATATAGTAGATATGCCCCTCTAATCACATTTACTCTCCAGACCCATGTCTCTTATTCTCTGTGCTTGCTATGTGTATGTCATAAGCTATATTATCTCTACTGCCTGACCCTCCTACCTGCATAGGACAGGAAGGAAGAGATGCTGTCATGATGCCTCCTCTCTCTGTAGCTGGTGTTACTAGTAATAATAAAAGTTAAATCCTAAAACCAAGTTAGCCAGAATGACAAAGTGTCCTCTAAAAAATGTTCCCACAAATAATAGCATTGAGACCATATGTATTTTCATCTGATACTTCAAATTGTTGGTTAGCAATATGGTCCCTTTTGTGTCTGCTTGGATATTTGTCCTCTTCTCTGAGCCAGTGATCACCTTTTATATATTGAGACTTGAAAATACATGGGAATATCAGATCAAATTATCTTACAGACAATGTTTCCAGCTTACATTTATGTATATAGAGAGAACTGACCTTTATTCCCACTGGCCTGGAAAGGTTCTGTGTGCAGCAAGACTTGGAGCCGGTCAGGAATTCAGAATAACACTAGAAGTGAGATAAATGAGGTATGAGAGACATTCATCTTCCCTTAAGTAAGGTAAAATCCATGTAAAATATTGGTAACATCTTACTGCAGTATTTGGGAGCCACTTCAGTCCATTTCTTGTTTGAGTTATAAGCAACTGACTCCCGATCATCTGTCACACACCATCTTCTCGCCAGTCATCCTCTGCAAGGGTGGTCTCTTATGATCCCTTTCATATGCACTAACTGTTTCAAGGTCTTTTCCAACACTACGCCTGATATGATCAAAGTACATATGTTTGTGCTGTACTCCCATCTTGGTAGCATAGAAATTGTCTTCTCTTTGATACAGGAAATATGTAGGTCCTCACCAGCACCATTTTTAAAAATCCCCCACGGTTTCTTTATGAGCAGCATCTATTTTTCATGATTTTTACTCCCAGGAGGACATGGAAGAATTACACTTTACAACAAACTTTTGTACATTCCTAGACTCCATCCTTTTTCAAGCCTTTTGTGAATGGATGAGTGTTTGAGCGAGTGAGCCATTTCTAATTTTATTGCAATTTCTTTAGAATATCCCTTTTGTTGAACACACTAAATTTGAATTAATCTGCTGCTTCCGCAATGTTACCAATAATTTTGAGTATTACCCTGTTTCTATTAAATGACACATACCTTCATACCTTTTACATTTGCTCCATTTTGGGACGATCTCATTTCCTCACCTGATTTAAAACTAGAGTGTTCAGTGTACTGCATCAGAAACTGTAGCAAAGAATTGCTGAGACATCAACATACCCGATATTACTTATGGTGTATCTACCTGTTTCTTGTGCTTTTGGAATCCTCAGAGGATTTGTTTCATAGTACTTTCTGCACACACATTGAAAAGTCCAACAGATAAGTATACACCCTGACATATGAAAATCTACCCACTGTCACAAACTGCTGATTACTGTGCAGGTGGTTATTAAGTCAGGAAGTCCATGAGATGCTTTGGAATTTGGGTTATCTGCCAACATCTTTCAAATATCAACCTTTTTGAAGAGTATCAAATGTTGTAAATGATCAGCTAAACAGGTGATCCACAGGTGGTCCCATTTGAGCAATTTTTAGTGATGTATAGTTTGCTTTCGTGTGCATTGGTCCTCGCTGGGAAAGCACCAGACTTCTTCCAGAAACCGTATCCCCCTTCCTTCTGCAGAGCTGATGGCTCTGCTCCACCTCATCCTTTCTGTTCTCTTGATCTCCAGTGCAAGTTGCTCTGATGAACACCCAAATTAGCACAATGATCAGCATTTACTATGAAGAAATACAAAGAAATTATAAACCTGTCACCTCAATGTTTTTATTACATTCCACTGTAGGAAAAGCTTTCTGTAAGGCTAACACCACCGCTATCATGCATTGCTTTAAGAAACTGCTCTCAGAATGTTTTGGCATAAACAAACTAGGGTTTTTTGGTTTTCATTCCTATGGAGGTGTCGGGTAAAAAAGCACAGAAAATTTTTGTTCAAAAAGTTGACATTGCGTAAAGTTATAAGTAACTGTTACATTTATTAAGAGAACTGTCTGGCACTGCTAATAAAGAATGTTATTCATATTTATATTTAATAAGCTTATTCACATCTGCAAATAAACAAGTAATCGGCTTTTCAGAGGGGTAGAGGACTTCCCCCTGCTTCTTGATATACTAAATCAGTCTTTAACTGCTCTTCCCCTCCCCCCAAGATTTCTGTGGATTACAGTGAGATCTGTAAACTTTTTATTGACAGAAAACAAGCAAGTGGCAGAGTTGGATGAAAAGAACGTCTCTCTTAAATAACCCTCAGCTTGGAACCAGCATTCATTTGGCCCATACATTTGCACATGGGTAGTTGCCAGGCTGGAACCAGCAGTAGGTATACTTGAAAGGTTATGTCTACTCGGGTGTATTTGAGATCCCAAATTCACCAGAGTCATGAAGTAGAACAGTCCCGTCTCTTCTATAATGCAGGAACACAAACACCCCAAAGGGCTAGGTTTTATTAAAGCACAAATTAGAACAAGGTAGCTCTGAATATAGACAGAATTCAAGCAGAGTCAGAGGACAAGACAACAACAAAAAAATATTTGAAGAAGAAATTTCCTGCCCCTCACCAACAGCTCCCTTTTTTCTCTAGTTTAGCAACCGGCAGTAGTTTCCTGAGTGGCACAAACCCCCAACACTTTTCCCTCTGAGGATAACCTGCCTGTGACCGCTCCTGTCTGTACTACGGCTATAGGTCTATGTCATGCTGCAGGGTGCCCTCCCCACGGCTTCCCCCACTCATCCTGGTCTCCTAATCCGCTGTCTGCAGGAGATTAGGTCCCTCTGCAGGTCTCTCCTGCCCCTCTCTTTTTTCCACTACCCCCAAGCTGAACATCCCGAAACCTCTCCCAGCTGTACATGGGAATTTGCAGACACACAGGACATGGTGCCAACACAGGCATGTAACAAGCCCTCCTGCCATCCACCACCCTAGGACATGGCTGGTCATATGGCATTTTTCAGGTGGTCAGCTGCATCCTGAGGAGAAATCAGTGAAAACTGGCAGATGGACCAACTTCTTTTTGGTGTATCTATATCCCGTGGAGGCCTGGTGCCTCAGAGGAGCAGGACATAAGGTGTTTTACCTGCAAGCTGCCAAATTGGTCTGGATAATTTTCGTTATATTTTCTCCTGAGCCCACCCTCTTACACGTTGTACCACAGGAGGGAGTGATTTTTCACATTCTCTATTGAAGTTTCTATTAAATTATATGGGTTTTAGAGTAATTTCTATGGAAACCTATTAATCCCTATAGCGGGCTTTTATCCCTGTTAAGTTACATACAGTTTTATTTTTTTTTTATAAGGATAGTATTGTAGCTAGAGGCAAAATCTTCAGTCATACCATGCAAGGTGGAAAAAAAGCAAAGATTTCAAAACTGAGGGATAACAGAAATATTAAGAACAGCAGGAAAAAAGACTATATTTAGTATTTATTTTACTATTATGGGAGTGATTTTTTCCAAAGCTTGGGTTCTCACAGTTCTACAGGAGATTACAGGGACCAAACCATTTTTTAAAATTAATTTTTAATAATGTGTAATAATCTGAGTGGCACTGGTCTGTGTGTGGAATTAGAATTCCTCTGATAGAAAAAGAAATATTTGTGCAGAGTTTTATGAGCAAAGTTGACCTGAGGCTTCCTGAGGCTGATTGAGAAATTGCAGTCAACGAAGATTCTTAACCCCTTCCCAGCTCCATTTTCAATCTACTAAAGAATAAAGTCTCTGTGGTTTAATATACAAAGAAACTGACAAAGACCTGAAAAGAGCAATAAACTTGTATATGATTACAAGAAGCTCACACTTCTTTTAAATTCAACTTAATGACCAAACTGGCTTTTCAGCACAGAAAGGCATGAACCTTTAGTTCAGCATTTCATAGCTTTATTTAATAGAGCACTACATTTCAAACAAAATGTTCCAAGGTCAGTTCTCTACAACCCAGGAATTTGCTGTTTATTTCCCTTCCTTTTGTTAAGAGACAAGAAGTAGCAATCAGCAAATCACAACATCTGATACAGGCTCAAAATAAGTCTCCAAAAAGCTGGGCAATTCTGAACCGATAGCAAGGAGGGGGGAAACCCTGAAATGAACGTGCCTAATCCTAACAATAGCCATGGAGCTAGCTGTCCTAATTCTTTCTAGAAAAGCCTGAAACATGGGTGTTAGCAGGGGTTAAGGAGAATATTTATGAGACCTAAAGATAAAGACCCTGCTAATGTTGCTGCCTGTTGCCACACATTTCCATTAACCTGCAACAACCTACCAGTGGGCCAGCTCTGTGGGTGTTAATCTCCGTAAACTTTTTCATCCAGTCAAACATGTTTTGCCAGGGCATTGTACTAACCTCAAAGCTTCCCCTGTTCCAGCACTGCTAGTGATAATTATATTTATTAATGATTTCCGGTTACTCAAGGATACTGAATCTGCAGTGCAAAGAATGCACCTCTTAAAACGAAGTTGAAAAGGAAAGTGCAACCATCGCTATTAAGGAAAACTCCTAACCTCTAAACATTGCCAGATTTTAAATTGCTATATTTAAACCAGAGGGAAATATGATCAGGAAGTGATAACCTAAATCAAGAAACGTATCGTACACTTAGTTAATGGTTTTACATATATTGTCATTAGAGAAAAATATTTTCAGTGCAGAGTTTTGTAAAGTCAGTAAGGTTTAACACAAAATTACTTTCTTTTTAAAATTTTATTGCAAAGTTTGCTCAAAAATAAAAATATGGAAATTCACTAGGAGGGTGTAACTAGAAATGAACTCCCCCTGGAATATGCAGAAATGTGTTCATTATTTAAGGGAAACAAGTATGATATTGTCCAATTTAATTGTCAGTCTTCTAAATTTCTCTTCTGTTTTTTAGATCACATTATTCAAGGATAGGACACTAAACAACTTTGTCAGTACAGGGCTTGTGGCCTTTGTACTGGAAAATTTATATTGCCATTGCAAAATTTTTTACAATCTAACAAAATGTGTTCATCTATAGCGTTTAGCTTTGTACTAGCTGATTTAGTAATTAGAAAAATAGGGAAGTGGCAGGAAGACCATGCTGCTAGGTGCGCTCTCTGCTCCTTCCTAGAAAGCCTAATGAAATTGTGAGTGCCCTGGGGTAAATGGGATTTTTGTTGCTGAACTACTGTTGGGTCAGGATATTACTGGAGATGAAGCTTAAAGGGTCTGCCAGGATTAGGAAAATAAGTGATGCTTTATAATATGTTAGCCATCAGGTTTTAATTAATATGCTTTAAAGCATTGCTCAGCATCTGCTGGTGTTTGCTGGTGGCAGTCCAAACTCACCGGCAGTAGCCTTTAGTCAGCCACCTAAGTATTAATACAAAATACTGACACAACTATTTGACAGGAAAGGCAGCAGGATCACTCAATAAATGTAAGGTTATCATGAACTCAAGTCTTTCCTGTAGTTAAGCCTTAACTAAACTTACACATGGGAGAGTATGTGTCCTGGTTTGAGGAAAAATTATTAGAAATATGTGTCAGGATAAGGGAAAGTAAGTTTTCCTACTCATGACAGCAGGCAGAGAGGGACATCCAGACCAGCAGGAAAGTTATGCATGGAAGAAGCCTGCACAGTTATCACAGGCCAGTCTACCAGCAGAAATCCTTCCTGCTCCAATGGCACAGTGAGCTACGTGCAAGCTGCAAGAGGAATTTGGCTGATTTACACCAGAAGGAGGCCTGAGTCACGGTGGTGGGTTGAAAGGTTGGTAAGTAGTTGGTTGCTAGCATACGTGATAGTGAATCGGGATAAAGGAATTGACTCGCTGTGCAAGATTCAAAGTGGGACCAAAATGAAACAAAGACAGACAGAACAAACTCGGAAGAAGGTGTCTTCATTATTTCTCTCACATTTTCTCTGTCTTTCTGTTACTTGCTTTCCTAGCTACTTGCCAATGCTTCTTATGTGGTCTATTACACAAATTTGTTGTATAGTAATAGTAAGAATTTTCAGCTACTATAGAAACTGTGTAGTTTGCCTTCCTATTCATGTTTTTATTAAAGTTTTGTCTATGTCTCGGAAAAAGTGTAGATTTGTACTGAAGGACCAAGAATGGAAATTGTTCTCTCCTTTAGTAAAGAAACTAGAAAAAAGATGGCAGAAAAAAAGAAAAAGATTTCTGCTTGGGTGGAATGACAACAGTTATAGCTGTTAATTAGAATCATAGAATTGCCTAGGTTGGAAGGTACCTTTCAGATCATGGAGTCCAGCCATCAACCTAACACCCGCAAAAAAACATCACTAAACTATGTCTCTAAGCGCTGTGTCTATCTGTCTTTTAAATACCTCCAGGGCTGGTGACTCAACCATTTCCCTGGGCAGACACATCCTTACACATCCTTAAACATGCACCTTTGCAACATTCAAAGACTTCCTTTCTTGGCTTGGGGTTCCACCACTGCATTAGGCTCATCTAACTAAACCATGCAATTAAAAGCTGGAAATCCCACCTCCATCCAACCCCCAGCCAGGTGTTCCTGTTGCCTCCTCTGCGCTGACATTAGCCAGGGGGAGAAGCAGGTGGGGGAAGTGATCTAGCTCACCATGGGCATGCACATGTGCTAGTCCTAGTGCTGACACAAGAGAAGTGGCAGGGAAGTGTGGTGAGACAAGGCAGACGGTAGACTGGAATTACCTACTTTGACAGCGGACCACACTTTGGTGAGCTTAAAGCAGTTATGAATCCTCAACCTGAGGCTTTACCCAAATTGAAATTATTTGTTTGATGAGGGAAAGGTCTATGTTTTGTTTATATCAAGAATAAAGGTGTTAACATTTCAACTTATAATAGTTTTAATAAATGAAAAGCACAATTTTACTGCAAATTCACTAAAAGCGAGAAGGAAAAGCAAGCAATATTCATTCAGAAAGTTGCAAGTAAATTACAGGGCAGAGCGAATGTTTACTCTTGGGTGAGCAGTAAACACATTCTGAAGTCTACATAAAGATCAACAATACCTCTGTTCGCAAAAGCAGAAATCACTGTTGCCATCTTTCATACCCTCTTCTTTTATGTTGCAGTTCTCATAGACTTGTAATTGCCCCTGTGAATTTAAAGGACTACTTGAAAACATTCTTTAACTCATTGGCAGAGCTCTCAGCAGGAGAAACAGGCCGTACTGCCATTTCTTGCTCTTCCCTGGGAGAGAAAGGAGGCCAGCGGCACTCTGTGGAAGGTGAAGCTACTCCATGCTGCACAGAGCAGGGTCTTCTGCAGAAGGCACTGCAGGTTGGCAGCAGTTCAGGGGAGCAAAGGAACTGCAGGGTTATGTCATCACACTTAGTCTTCCTCCCTTCTTGTCCCTGTTCCAATGACACCTCTCTGTCCAGCTTCTTTTTGTACAGGTTTTCTTTTTGGGGCACTGGAGAAAGTCTGGAGAAAGAAAGCTGCTCTCCTACAGTGCAGGGCCACAGCTCCCCTTGCTTCACTCCGGAGGAGAAAGAGTTCAGAAGGAGCAGATGAGTGTGTAAGTCATTGAGGGGAAGCCATGCTAGCCAGAGTGGAGATAACTAGCTGGAGGGAAAAAAACAAGAGGCATAAGCTTGAGCAAGCTGTGGTGGCATCCCTACCTATCGCTATATATAAGTCCCATAAATCTTGGTTGTGTTTTGTTGATGAAAAGGGGCACATAATGGTAAATCCAAGACCCTGTCATGTAGTGCAAAGCAGTCTGATTATGCCAAGTCAGTTATTAGAGAGTCTCCAACTCAGTAGCTGTCTCAATCTCTACTGCTTATTATGTGCACATCTGAATTTCAAACATCTTGAGTATTCAGACAACTTTATACGGGCTTTAAAATACCACCTTCTTCACATCAGCTTGCCATTTTTATGTAAAGGTGAATTTATACTAATAAGAAGGCTTCAGAAGACGTAACCGGGAGGATATGGCAGCTGATACCATGACAGGGTTTGTGAAACAGAGACATCTACTGGTTAAGCTTTGGGGGGAAATATTTTGTTTTGCATCTTCACAGGGCAGCGTTCTCCTCCTTTTCTTTGATCTGAATCATTAATCTGTTATGATAGGCCTGTCACTAATCCATGGCCTCAGAAAATATGCACACGTGTTAAAATGAGTTTTGCCATAAATTATTTAATGATTTACAAAGCAATGCTCAACACGTGACACCAGGTGATTTAAAACTTCTGTATGCTTACAGTGTTTTTCAAAATCCTTAGTGAAAATTAATCATTTATCACAACATAAAATCACCAAAGCTTGCAGGAGTGCTACAAGGTTTTAGGGAAGAAGTCCATAAAGTGGGAAAGGCAGAAATACTGTATCTGGCCACTGACTCTCATAATTTTAAGCTCAGCACCACTACCACTGAAGTTACATGGAGAAATAATATATCTGGTTTACTTATTAAGACCTACAGTATGATGTGAGTGAGTTAAGGATCCTAAAAAAGCATAATAGCTACATTTTCCTACTCAGTGAGAAGTAAAGTAATGATAGGAGGATCTTGGGAAGACTAGAGGTTTGAGTAGATGCAAGTAAACTAGCAATGTTTGGTCACTTATTTAAACTTTATTCAAATTATCCATGCTTCATATGTATGCAGAAACAGACTGGACATTCTGATATAAAGAATTTTGGGGGGGGTTTCCAGTATCTCTTTACTCCAGTCAAGCTAGAAATATTGCCAGACATGCCTTCCTAACAAAAGCTTTTTGGATAAATAACCTTTACCGCATTTTTTCCAATTGGATTTAGCACATAAAATAAATAAAATTATGTTTACAAAATAAAATTACATATGAGCCATGCTTGGAGTGAAAAAAAAAACCAGCTAGATTCTTAAATTTAATGAGTTTAATTCAATGAAAAAGTCACTACCTGCTTCAAAAAAGTTTGAAAGGCCTGACATAAACTGTGCAGCTATCAAGCACCACCTCCCTTAAACTTATGATTTTGAGTAAGCCAGTGCTGCATATATTTGAGGAAGCAGTGCTCATCTCTGGTAATAAGGACCATGTAAAATGATTAGAGAGGTCGTAAGACAGGTAAGTAGACAGATAGACAGGCAGGTATGTGGGTAGGTAGAATCCTTTCAGTTTGTGGATTACATTTCATTTCAGAGCCTCTTAATCCATGATGTCCTCTTGTGAAAAAAATAGCTTATGTTAAAATACAGCACTAGTTCAATGAATTGTATTTATTCACCATATTATTGTGCCTGCTGGAACATTTCCCAAAGGACAGAAATATCATTTAAAGCCTTAAGTCGGAAGAGGTTCCCCATGAAACTTTCTTCTCTCTCCAGTAATTCTACTGCTAAAAGCGAGCACCAGCTGTGGCTCACCTCTCAAAATGCATGTTGTATCATGACTGATGTCACTCCTTGGGGTTAAGCTAGGGCGGTAGGAGCCAGTTCAGGTCTAATTGTTGAAATGTATGCTTAGTTCAAGTTAAACAATAGATCCCTAGGAAAAGAAAAATCAGCACAGAGGTGCTGAGTTGTGAAAAGAGTGTTGTTTTGGGCCCAGTCGCCTGAATAGACTTGTTAAAGCCCATGGCTGATGTATGCTAAGCAGAGCCAGGCAGTATGTGGAGAGAAAGGAAGGGCAGGCCAGTTGAGCGGGCACATCACTCTCCGAGCCAGGGCACACACTTTGATGGCTCCTTTGGAGGTATGAGTGAAAGCCAAACCTCTGTTCCCTCCTTTTTTTCATTTCTGCCATGCAAAGATAATCAGGTTTATGTAAAGTATGTGTGCTCTTTTGACAGTCCGCGATATCTCATTAATTCAATCACACCAAACACCATTGTTCCCAAAGTGTTTGAAATGCGGATAGGCATGGAGGCTTTCTTAATCCTGTCAATCAATGTTAACATTTTTCTTGCAGTTGCCATGGCCAGGGCCAGAGTTCATGAAAACACAGAATAAGAGCCAACAAAACAAGAATAAAGACTTATTTGAGATACTCTTTTTAAAGGACATCTACCATGCACAAAACATGGGAAGTAAATGTAGACAAGTTTGGACACTATGGCTCACTGAGAGGAAAAAGGGGGAAAAAGAATTTGAAAATCAAATAGGCCTATAAAAACTTGACCCAAGAGTCTCTGGGAAAAACCCAATGAATTGCTCCCTAGTAGAACAATGTTCTTTCTTTCGTGCGTTCTTCAGGAGTACAATGCTCAATATATTATAACACATGCCACTGATGTCTTTACACTGTTGTAAGCCAGCTCAGACCATCGGAATGCTGATCGCCGACAACAAGAGATTGTGCGGCGGTAATTCTCTCTTTCTCCCACTCGGCTACAAACAAGCACTGGGAAAATTATTCATGCATATAGGCCAACAAAGCAGAGATGGGAGATTTGCGATGTCATGCAGCGAGATCATGTGACAAACGTTAAAACAAAACCCCCCAAGCCTTCACCCTTTGAGACTTTGTAAAATAACCAATTTATCCCTATGAATGTAGCAGCCAACATGTCTTATCGTGCTGGTGGAAATCACGGCCATTTTAGTATCACTGTACTGATTAATGAGACCACAGTGCACATGCTAAACAAAGAAACATAACAATTACATATTATGCAATTGCTAAAGCTACGAGACAAAACTCCTCATTGGGATTTTCTACAGCTCTGCTGCTTCCTAACTGGCCTCGAGTTCATTTATATATACTTCTTAATTAACTTGGAGAAAAGATATGCCATTAAGCCGTAAAGGAATCCAAAGATAGATTTTTGCCTAGGTACATACAGAAATTTTGGACATCCATGAAGGTCCCCTGTTTTGCAGTTTAAATCAAATTTTATTTGCAGTTAAAAAACAAAAAAACCCAAACAAACAAGAACAAAAAAACAAAACCAAACTGAACAACAACTTGTGTGTGGTTGAAGTTGTACCTAGAACAGCTAGCATCTTAGTTGTGCAAAGGAGAGAAATGGTAGCTCCTTGGAAGTTGTCACACATTGCTTCAAGGCTTGTTCTTCGAGATCTTTGCAGGTTAGAAAGCAAGTCCTTTTGGCACTGGCAATTAAGGAGTGCTCTGCTACTATTGTGGCAGATGTCCACTGATGTAGAAACATACATCCACACAGATCAATAAAGCCTGACATGATACAGGGCGATTTGGTGGGATGGCACAGCAAAACATCCTCTTCACCGAGAATTGCAATTTTATGTACAAACAGGTAAGGAGAAAAAAGAATTTTTTACCTTAGTGTTAGTGAAACAGAACTCTAATACTCTGTACATATCTAATGACTATGCTCTTTAAGGGATGTTGAAAACTTTTGAGCTGTGTTGATGCCCTATCTCATAAGAAGAAAGCAGATGCTAACAACCGTCTCTGAAGAGAGGAAGGAGTGGTAAGAGAACAGACAGCAGAAGTGAAGGGAAGAAGAAATTCTCAGTATCTCTTTCCATTCTTGTGTTGATCAGGACAAAACTAAGGTCTCTACTGCAGATTTTCCGGAGATGTTTCAGATAAACCAAAGGTCACATGGCTCAAAGGCAGAGTACACAGTTTGAGAAAACCTTCCCAAGGAATTGTCATGAGTTTTTGCATAATGCTAGACCTAGCTGGATCAGCTGATTTATTTGGCAGTGGAGAATAAGGGTGTCGGGGTGGGGGGTGGGGAAGTTTTGTTTGTGGGGGGTTTTTTTGTTTGTTTTATCCTGTAACATCTGCAAGGTCCACCTGACCCCTTTAATAGATCCTGTACTGTAAAGTCTGTATCATAAGAGTATTTTCATTAGGCATGAGAAAAATGAGAAAAAGTTAGTGAAATTCATTACTAGGCATCTGCCCAGGAAATGCAACTACAGTTCACCTGATGAAAACAAGTTTTCAGCTGCAGTGTATTGCAGTAGCTTTCCTCTCCTAGTTGTAGCTTCCACAGTGCTTTACTTGTTATCAAACATCATTGTCAGAATATTCTGGTACGTAATATGTACCAATACCTGAAATCAGCACCTAAGAAATTAAATGTACAAAAGACGTACTAGCTAGCAATGGATAAGTAAAGGTGTTCTGGAGAATGGATGATTATATATTGATGGAATTTTTATGATTTACCTTATACTCAATTCCTGTAGATAGATCTCATTTCTGAAAATATCTTCAGCTGAAGAAAACCATGAACCTGTTATGCTGTTTTCTACATTGCCAGCCTCCTTTTTTCCTTCCCCAGTCCCCCTCTCTGCATCAGCATTCATTCATTCCCAGTTTTCTGTTTGATCCCTCTTGCTTTCCTCAGTGCCTTGTGAACGACATGAGAGTGGGAAGCTTTGGCCACTCCCACTGTTCTTTTCCTGGCACCTCTAGCTGCAATAAAACTGCATTGTGGAGCAATTGTTCATGAGGCAAAAGGTAAGGAAGAAGATTGATATAAATATTAGCTGCTTTTTAATGTCTCTTTGATACTCCTTGGACCATAAGTCTACTTAAGTTTGCCATCATGGTTGCAGTGATAAAGCTGCATAACTAATTTACTAAAAAGGCAAGAAATTCAAAATTTAGAATGTCAAATGAATGAGATTATTATACTTTCCATGTAAATCACAATAATCCTTTAAAGAGTATTCACAGTATTTATTGACATTCATAGACACTAGATGCATTCATGTGTATTCCCCGGTTGCAATGTGGGATGGGAAGGACAAACAACACCATTTAAGTAATTATCTTTGAGGGAGAAGAGCTACCTTACTTCATGAGGAAGACCAGAAAGTAGCCGGAGCCTCCTCAAAGTGATTGTGCCCCTATTGTTTCTCTGTTGGGACACAGCAGCCTCCTGCTCCTCGCAAGCCTGTGCTGCTCTGCTATGTGCTGCAGGCAGAGCCACGGGAGTTCAGCAAGAGTTGAGTACTACCACATTTGCCTGTGGCCAGTCGCCTACTAATCCAGGTGTAGCATTTTTAAACAAATCTTAGCTCTAGACAAGTAGTAACTCTTATAAAATCACAGTCAAATTCGGGTTGGATGGACCTGTCAGCTATCAGGTCAGAGGAAAGTTGTTTGGGGATTTATCCAGTCTTTAAAACCTTGACTTCACAGCTTCTCTGGGCAACCTCATCCACTACTGGGCTGTCTTCATAGTGAAAAATTTTCTTGTATCTAATCAGACCCACTCTTGTTTCAATTTATGGCTTTGTCTATTTTTGTCCTGCCATGCACCACTGAGAAGAGTTTAGCTTTGTTTAGTTTTTTTTTCACAATAAGCTCCTCACGGGTAATGGAAGGCTGCTGTTAAATCTCCCAAAACCATCTCTTCCCCAGGCTGAACAAGCCCCATTCCCTCAGCCTATCTTCACAGGGCAAGTGCTCCAGATTCTGGCCATCTTGGTGGTCCTCTGCTGGAATTGCTTGAGCAGATAGACATCTTTTTTCCAATGGGAGCCCCAAAAGAAACACAGTATTCTAGACATCATCTAATGAGTGCTGAGTTTTGAGGGATAAGCACTTCCCTCCACAGGTTGTTGCCCTGTTGACAATAGCTGAGGATGCTGTTGGCCATCAGTACTGCCAGGGCATGCAGCTGGCCTTTGTTCTGCCTGCTGTCCACCAGGCCCCCCAGGCACTTCTCCACGGACATGCTCCCCCAGCACTCAGGTCCCAGACTGTAGGGTTGCAAGGAGCTCTTCCTTCCATGATACAGAGCCTAATATTTGTCCCTGTCATATTTCACAAGGTTCTTTTTGTCCCCTTCCTCCAGTATCTCTGAATGTCAGTCCTGTCCTTGAGCATAGCGAGTGGTCCCCACAGTTTGGTGTCTCCTGCAAACTTGGTAAGACTGCCATCTATCACCTCATCCAAGTCATTGCTGAAGATGTTAAGGAGTTCAGGTCCTAGTAGAGATCCCAGCAGTACCCCGCTTGCTACCACCCTTGAGGAAAAGCATGACCCATTAACCACTATCTTCTGAGCCTGGGTAGTCTACCCTTATTTCCACCCATCCAGCTTTCCACTCATCTGGTTAAGGCTGGGTGATAATTTGCAGATCTTTATAACATAAAACAATAAACAATTGCAGACAGACCTCAAAATTGTGGAAACACAAATCTTTTTACGCTCATTGTTTTCTCACCTTTTTTTTTTTTTTCAGAGAGTGAGAATACACATAAAGGAATTTGGTTGTGAGCTTATATAAAACTATAATTTCCCCTGGAAAAGTATCCTTGCACCTGCCTCTAAGTTCCTATAAGTTCAGCCAAAAAAAAAAAAAAAAGAAGAAGAAAAGAAAAAAAAGAAAAAAGGAAAGAGATAAAAGCTTTAGAGAGACTTAATTACACTTTGTTATAACATATTCATGGTTGCTAGATGAACTTTCTCAGAACTAATTTTAACACCTTATTAGAATATATATTTCAACCCAAATTAACCAAAGGCATTAATCTTCAACTCGTATACATAAATCCAGACAGTAATTCTTTTAACTTTTTCCCTTTATTATAATTTAACACTGTTTTTAATATGAAATGCAATGAGACTCTTGGTTACACTTTTCCATTTTCAAAACAAAAATATTCCATAATTCAGAAGTAGTCTAAATATTTTACCTGTAATTTTTTATTAAAAGACTCAAACATACCTCAGAATATAACCCTGCCTTCAAACAGGGATGAAATGCACAAGATCACATCTTTAGAAGTGAACATGCTTGAGAAAGTGTGAACACTTTTAAAAAAAAAAAAAAAAGGATGAGCTTTATGGATGTTATTCTGAAAGCCTAATTAGACAACAAACACTTTCTGTAATCCCTTCTCCCACCTCCCTCCAACTGAAAGCAGCTTCTCCCTCCACTTCAGCATGAGCCTGCAGGACAGGAACACAGCAATTCTTTCTCCTTCATCACTCACTTCTCACAAATATTGACACTAAACTACCAGCTCTAGATGAAATTTTTTAGAACCAAAGCACACTGTTCACACTTCAGCTGATCACACTCTCTCCACTTGAGTCTTCCTTATTTCTGCCGTCCTGAAAAGGAGAAGATTCGATAACCTTTTAATCTCAGGTAATTGTCAAATATGCAAAGCAACTACATCAGTTTAAGACATTGCCACCCTACGTCAGTGACTCTAGTCTGGGTCAGTGTAAAGACAGATGAGCTAAGTAAAAATCGTGGCGTTGAATTGAAGTGGAAGTCTCTGAGTACTTGCTCTGTGAGTTGTGATGTCTCAGCTGGGGGCAATAGCGAGCAGGAAGATGTGGTAACTTCTTCAAATGTGACAGCAGCTTTATAGACGCACCCAAGTTCATGGATATTGCAGCCAAGTTCTGGCAAGTTTGGCTGGAGCAACTTAAGAGGCTAAAGGAGTAACTACAGGGCAAAAAGATACAAGTAGGCACTGAGGTCAGTAACAGTTTAAGAGGTTATCCCAAGCTGAGGATGAGTTTTAATCAGCAGAGGACTATACCACATTTAACACCATGTAAGGGACAGACAGGCAGCTGGGCATGGATACATCTACTGTTGCTAAATGCCTCACAGCACGTTTACCGAGGTTTTAAGTCTCACAGTGCTATTTTGAGAAACAGATGGCAAAAAAATTATGAAACTTATTGTGATCCTGGAGTTTTTTTGATATAAAAACATATTCATAGGAGCATACATTGGCTTTGGGTTCTGCTGTTTGTGTTTTAGTGTTCTTTTCCTGCAAGGTTGAGTATTTTTTCTCCTCGCTGGTATTCTCTTCTATCTGTCAGGAGTACTTTGACAAATGAAACTGTTCACCTGAAACACCAGAGAGCCAAAGATCGCTATGCAGCAATAGGAAGGTCATCCTGGGGATGCTCACTGGAAAGAAATGCATATATATCTTTGAATTTCTTGGATTGGATTTGTTAATATTTAGCGGTACTTAAAACCACAGATATTTTGATGGCACACAGAAGTCTCTCTTCTAAAGAGACTTCAGGGACTGGAAAATAGCTATATTGAAAGATGGCAACTGACATGTCTGTTTGTAATTGATTTTCATACGGTTTAGAAAGCAAGCTTGGCAAGGCTCTGTAAATGCAACAAAATGTATAGCACCTAATGGAGTAGTTCTCTCTCCCTGTGACATAAAGAAGCTCCCCTCAGTCCTGATAACAACTAATGGGAAATTGCACTCTGAAGTGCAATAAATCCATCCATTAAAAGGGTAAAGAGAGCTCAGACTTTGAAAACTAGGGATACCGCAGAATGCTCTGTCAGTCTCATGTTGGACAGGATTTGGTTTGCTTTTATGGCACCACATAAAGAAGTAATAGGTTATAAAGCTTTCAGGGCCCTAGCATAGGTGACAGAGTCTTTATACCCCCTCTGCACAACTGGATGAGAAACAGATGTCATACTTCTTTCCCTACACACTCTCCTCTGTGTCAAAGGCTGTCAGAGGAGTAGAGGAACGAGCTGTATGCCCACTGCTCTATAAAAGTAATGTGTTTTTTGAGGCCGCAGTCTGTTCACAGGTCTAAGACCACAACCAGACACAGTTCTGATTTCCAGCAGCACGTTCTAGCTCTTTGCAAGCAGTGAAATTATAGGCACAAAATTTATTCTAGCTGAAAACTGCTTATTGGGAAAGTGTGACTTCATATGCAGTTAAATTTCCTTCCAGTCTGACAGAGGTTTCAATCTTCATTTAGTAACTCTTTCACCAGAGAGCAGACTGAAGATTTTACTAATGTCAATTGTCCGGCCAGGAAAGATAAAGACACTCTAGAAGAATTGAATTAAATAGCTGCAGGAGGTCACAAAATTTATGAACAAAAACATTTTCTGGCCATGATTCTATAAGGAAACAACTGTCTAGGACATTTTCTGTACTTTTAGAAAGGAATGCATGGAGGAAAAGAAAGGTTTCATACTGGTAAGTATGACCTCTCAGCTGTCGAAAGGTTTTTACCTGCTCCATGTAAAACTTCAGCACCTAGAATGCAATGCTTCCACAGCCCTCACTGCGCTTCTTTCTATATGCAGTACAAGGGGATGTGAACATGTTATGCAAAATGTTAAATAACTAAAAACGCCCCAGAAAATTAATGGGAATCAGAGGGAATAGAGTTCTTGATCCACATGAATGTGCAGGGTGAAAGTGTAGATAAATTTGGATTAGCAAGCAAAACTGAGCCCTGTTGTTAAATAGCACTTGATTCCATTAGACTGTGTCGGATTGTTAAAAATGCTAACATTATGTGTGACTATTCATTTTCATCACCTGCTCTTGATTAATCCAGTCCTAAATGGCATCTGTGGACCCTGCCATCTCATACTACTTAATTAAATTAGCAACACATTTGTCTCCCCCGTTTTCCTATCAAAGGGTTGTGCTCAGGAGAAATAAAACCTTTGTTCACCGCAACTCCGTATAATTTACACTCCTTTTTTCCCTTTTTCCTCCAGCTCCTGGCTCAGATGCTAAATTGTAACTGGTAATAGGGAGCTATTAGGTCTAGTGAAGCGTGTCAAAGAAGTCAGTAGAAAACCAGACCTGAAAGGAGGCCTCAGATCTCATAAAACAACAGGGTCAAGATTCTAGATTCAGGATTACATTGTACCAAGATTCATTCATTTTGTAGTAAAAAAGCCTATGACCTTTATATATATTTGGGGCAGAAAGATGGGAGAAAGGCTGAAGGAAAAGAGAAGGAGAGGGAAGGATGCTGAAACAGGTAGAAAGCTTTTGTTTAGGTTATTTTTCCAAGAAGGTAAAGAATATAATTGTCAATAATAGACACGCATATATGAGTAATGGGGCACAGTGTATTGTGTCTCCAGGGTAAGGGATTAATATAATTTATGCTGCTAGAAAACAGTACTACACAGTACTATCATACTGAACAATATATGGTCACAAAATGTATTCTGTGTGAAAACAAAGCATCCACTGTTCAATGAATCACAATCTGTACTTGTGAATTAATATGATCCTATATGTAGGATAGGATCCTCCAAACTTTGTTCCTCATCCCAAAAATGTTAAATCCTTTCACCCCCACAATTCCCTAGGATGACTTGTGGCATGTGCTACCTGTCAATCAAGCCAGGAAAACCTAAATACCAGTGGCTGGTTCTTAGGTTCTTCTTTTCTTTCCAGTCTTACAGTGATGTGGGAAGAGGTTGAGACACAGAGTACTCCTGCTCTGGGTTGTAACTGAACTGCAGAGAGCAGGCTGGCAGGAGTGTGCCACAGCCTCCCTGCCTTGCTCCTCATGTAATCATCCCTTCACTAAAATTCCCTCCCGGTGCTAAGATGGGAACCTACAGGTTTGCAGATCTCTCTTCGGCCTTCCTCGCCCTCCTGCAAGTAACCTTCTGCAGCAGAGGGTGGGGAACCTGACACCGATGAGAACCTGTCGCCTTCATCTCTCTGTGCCACAGTTCTCTATTTGGAAATTACTCCTCCAAGAAGTGTAGCGACAAATTCACTCATATTTGTGAAGCACCCACAACATTTCTGAAAATACAGGACAGCCCATGAAGATAATGATACACTGAGAAATCTGAGACAGCAATAATAGATCAGATCCTGCAAGACTTGGTGGTTTTGCACGCTCTCTGCAAAGGAATCCTCAGCCCTGTGTTTGGTATCTGGTCTTCCCATATACACATAGGTGAGTGAGAAGCCTGACAAAGACATTTCCAGAAAGCATTTGCTTAGGGAAGCATCAGCGCCAGCCAGTTGTGAGACACTGAAGACAGACAGCTGCTTCAGTAGCTTGGGCCTCTTCCATCTGCAATTATACTGCAGAGAGATGGCACAAAGCCAGAATATCCAGTAATCCTGATTGAGGTGCTCAGTTGGGATGCAGGATCTGCATTTTCAAATTCTCTGTGTTTTTATCAATTTGGGACAGGGACGTGAACTTACATTCTATGGGTATCCCTCAGCCCTGGCTTCCTTAGTCTCTTCTTCACATCTTTGTATAAAAGAAAAAATTACTAGGCCAGAAGAACAAACAGCTTCCATAGAGCACTGTCTTAGAAACTGAGGCTCTGAAACAGACACTCGTTTTTAGTCCTCAACATCACGAGTCAGTGGAGCAGGCAACTTGCTCAAAACGGTGTCAATCCTTTCTTTTCAGTGAGCACACCCGAAGGACAGCACCCCGATGCTCAAAGAGACGTTCCCGTACATAACCCGACTATCCTGTTCCAGGCTTGGATGGGGCTTTCAGCAGCACCAAAGCCTAAACAGTTCTGCAGACGCCAGCCCATGAAAAATACCAGTTTTGAGCAGAGGGCTAAAGTGTCTCCAAAAACATGTAGAAAATGAGTGCCGAAAGTGTTAGGCACAAGTCCATAGGCACCTTGCTCATCAGAATGGGAAGGGTTCTTTTGGAGGAGAGTTTGGAAGGAAAATCTGAAAACCAGTTGTTGATAAGTTTCCTAACCACCACCTACTCTATCTGCTGAAGAAAGCAAAGGCCTACTGTATTCATGTGATCTTAAACTGATCATCTAATTAACAGTATCATAATTTATATGCACAGGCAGATGACTTAAATTTACCTATGCAACCTTGATCTTGGCTCTTCCTATTTTCAGAGTGCTTGATTTTTAATAATAATAATATTTTTTTAGGTATGGTGCTTGCTGTTTGCATGGTTACAAGTACTACAACAATGTCAATTAAAATGCTGAGGGAACATTCAGAGCTTTCATCTGGACAGAGATGTGATGCATCTTAAAACTTGTATTTTTAAAAATATAATTGAGTTGCTCTTTTTTGCAAAAGTGAATTTGGTGGTGTTGCAAGTATATGTTTTCCATTTAAATCTTCTCACATCGAGGTGACATGCACAATCAATCTTCCTGGTGACATTGTAGCAAAGCAGAAATTATTGATGCTTAGTAGCCACAGGATCACAAACAAGGAAATGGAAAATGATAGTTAATTGATAAAGGACTTTCTTTTCCACTTTGAAAGCTTTCTAATTGCTTTACAGAAAGACAAGTAAAATCTATGAATCCATCTGAATGGATTCATAGAAATACAGGGTAAAAAATAACCAAAACATCCTCTGACTTTTCATGTGGTTCTTGTTTTTTGCAGAAATCCCAAAAGGCCTTTCATGTATACTTTCTCTCCTCTGCCCATTAAGGATAAATTTCAATTATTTGGCTAACCTTTTTTTTTTTTTTTTTAAGTCGCTTCTTTTGTCAGTTTAATCCTTTATTATGCAAATTTCTGATGCAAAATAAAAGTGCCACATGTTCATCCTATTTTGAGCTCTACTAAATACTTGGTAGAGATTAAAGCTCCCACTCAGGAAATCATTCTTATTGGGAGATTTTTATATTAATGTTAAAAACATGCATACGTGTTGTTTTCAATAAGGTTGAATTTAAGCACATGCTGAAAAGCTTTCTTTAAATGGGACCAAGGAAAACAAGTGGTCGGTTTTGCTGCTTCCTTGAGGATGTGCTGCGGCAAGAGTTAGTTCCATTTTTATATCTTCCACCCAAAGAGCACCTCTTCATTAAATCAACAGGAGGATTCTTTTTATAATTACTAAGTTTATCAATCCAAATCTAGCATTATATGTTGATGATAGAGTACAGACTGGAATATGAAATTTTAAGAGTTCAGGAATAACCTTAATCAGAAAGATTTCATAGGCTCATAAACCATCAGGAAGCTGTATCATGCAGATCTTATCTGTTGTATAATAAATCAAACAGTTCCCCATCAGTTTAGATCTTCCACATAAGTGCCTTTTGTGATGTTTCATTTCATATATTCTTGGATTGATTTGAAAATTAAGAGACAGTGATTGATTTTTAGCATGTATCCATCAGGCAGAGTTAAAATCTTATAAAATCAACATTAATTAAAATGTATCCTTACTTACATCCTTTCAGAAAATAGTATGCCTGGGAATTTGAACACCAGCACAGGCAAGCAATTGCAAAACCTTAATGCAAAATATTCTGATCGTGACACAAACAGTTATAAAATGAAGGAAGGTGTAATTCAGAGGCAAAGAAAAGGTACAGAAGAGTAAGAGCTAATAACTGTTTTCTTGACAAATCATGATTTGTTAGAAAAAATAGCACAGTTATTGTGCGCTATTGTCAACTGCACTATTTATTTTTTTATTTTTATTTTGTTATGGAGAAAGAAGAATTATTTTAGTGAAAGTCTATTTTAGGGAGCAAAACCTAGTAGCTTAATAAAAAGGTATATTTAGTAGATGTGCATAACTAAGCAGATGATGGGACGCATATATATGGGTAAGTTTGGAAATAATTTTTTTGTGTTGAAGGTTATTTAAAGAAAATTCTTTAATGCAAAGGGTATTTGACAGCCCTTTGTCTGCTGGAAAATACAGAGAACTGTCACGTTTAGCTTTAACAATCTATTTCTGGGTAATACAACTTTACCAGCAAAGATAACTCAACAAATGCTATTAAATGCAGTTCCTGTGCCATATTCTCAGATGGTATAAGTCATTGTTCTACTACTTTGATAAACAGTACCTCACTGAACAGCTAGGACTAGTGGTATGCGCAAAATGCAGCTTTATTGGTCATTACTGTTTTTGTGAGCCTGTGTTTCCCTTACATAAATAAGAAAACTATTAGCTACTTCTTGGCAAGAGGTTTGTGAAGAGCGGGGATGTAGGTGTGTGCAACGTTAGCCCTGAGTGTCTGAGAAGATACAGTGCATGAAGCAGCACTGATGTTGCAGACATAGCTACTTTGGCCTCCCCAGGAAGTCAACAGCTGCATAAAACTGATTACACATAGACATACCTCTCTTTCAGTCTGAGTATACTAGAATTTTTGTTAAAGTCACTCAATAAAACAAATTTGTATTACCTATCCTATTGATCTTAAAACATTGCATGCTGTGATGTGATATGATATTGTATGTATCTATGTATTGTCCAGCATTGGAATTTCCCAGTTGTGAATGTATTCCGTGTTTTCAATAAAATGTAGTTTTATCACCTATTCTTTTACAACTTGTAAACTCTACTCTTCGATATTTTCTTAGGGTACAGTTTGTTGATTGCTGCTTTGGTTTGTGACACATTTTAATTGCTATTATGCAGTATTCAAGCGTTCACAGCTAGTGCCAAATAGGCCTAAGGAAAGGCTTAGAAAATGGCTTCTTCCTTAACAGCCTTCACAGGCTGAGTCCCACATCTATCACTGGGTTTTCAGCTCTTTGGCATTCTCTGAAGATCACTTGTGAGATGCTACGTATTTTCCATACCTTAAGTGAGCTTAGCTCTCCCTCCCACAATGGATGTGAACTCAACCACACACTCAAAGGCCATAATAACCAAGCTGCAGTAGCAGTAGTCTCCCAAGTCTCCTGATCATCCAAAACAGAGCCTGGTCTCCTCAACATCCACAGCAGAGATCTGCCCAGCGCATTCACCCTTTCCAACTGTCCACACAAGTATGTTCTCATATGCTGTGGGTTAAGGAGAAAAGGGAGGAAAGAATGGGAAGAGAGACAGAGAAGTGGATTGCCCCCAGCTTTCATCTCAAAATAGAGACAGGACACAGATTTGGAGTGCACCTTGGTTTTGCAGGTAAGACACAGTCCAGTCAGTATGCAACAGTGTCCCTGAAGACCTGACCCTGAACAAAGAATCATTCAATAATTTAGGTTGGCCAGGACCTCTGGAGTCCTCTTGTCCAACCTCCTGCCCCAGGCACAAGCATGAAATACACAAAGGCATTGGATCCCACAGCTCTTGTCACTATTTCTGGGTATCAAGCATTAGTTTCTTCTACCTTTAGATCATGGGAAAAATTATCCTCCCAGGTGTAGGGAACATCTGTTCACAGCCATGGCAATACTTGCTTTTCATAATTTTTGGTCAGGAATGATCTCATTTTCTCTTAGGACAGAGAGAGAAAGGACATTTCATTTTGCTCTAAACTAGGCAGTTCACTGCATTATCAGAGAAAGGGAAAGAGGATGCACCAGATTGGTGCTGATGCCATTCTTGATTTCATGTTTCTGGAGGGACATCTCAATACATAGGGCTTTGATCTTGAAGGTCATTGGTGATGATAGCTTAACGAACTTCTGAAGTAACCATTTTGTAAACAGGCTGAATCATTTAAATGCATAAATTATACTTTCAGAAACAGGATTCATATCCTGTAATGCTATCCAAGATCACACATAGACTATGTTATCTTGAATTGGTTTTGATTTTATTACTTCTGATAAGTGAGACAAAATTTTCTGGAAATTTGTTCTGTTTCTGTTCATGAAATTGTCTTTGGTTTGCAATAGAACATGAAAATGCTCAAATTACATGAATCTGAAAAAAACCCCCAACATTTCAAGATTTCATACATAAGATTTGTGAGTGAGCTTTTGTTTGGGGTCCTTTTGTGCTAGGCACAGAGCATAAAGAGTAGCAGAGAGTCATTGTTCTGAGAAGTTTATCCTCTAAATAGGCAAGAAAGTAGAAGCAGCAGAAAGTAGCATGTATATTCTACTATATCTTTGGGGGACAGAGGGATGTCAAAGAAAGAATTGGGAGGTTACCTGGGGGTACATGAAAAGAATAAAGGCGGAAAAAGGAATATTGAATTTGAGGGAGTTAAAACAGGGGAGAAGAAGGGCAAAAGAACCAGGTAAGAATAAACATTGGATGCAAAGACTACGAAGGAAGAAGAAAGTCAGAGAAAGTAGAGAGCCAAAAAAATGGTGATATTGCAAACAGTCTCTGGATATAGAAAGGCTCAGGCTTTGTCTGTGTCTGCAGCCGCTCCCACTGACTAGTGTTTCTGACCCTGTTTTTCACCTGAAGGCCAAATGGTGAGGGGTAGAGAACAGAGGGGGAAAATACTAGTCTCAGTGTGTTAGCTGTAATCTAATGCCATGGTGACGAAATCCTGGAACCAAGAAGAAAAGCAAAAGCACTTAGGATCCAAAATCAGACGAAGAGCAATCAAACCCCCACAGTCGCTACTTGGATAGAGCTAAATTTTCAGAAGTAGCTGTAAGAAGTCATGTGTAGTTCTTTTCTGTTCTCTGTGTAAAAATCCACTGTTAATCCTCAGACTATATTTGCATATATGAGTTAGGAAGATCATAGTCTACATACATCTTGAATGAAAATGCAGTTTGTATATAGGTTACATAGCTTTCTGAATATGCTCCAATTTGGATAAGACAAATTGCACACGCACAGGTTTAGATACTGCTTAGAGGCACCCTTGAAAGGCACCCTTGATTCAAAAGCTATTAGCTACTCATCTTAAATCTCACAAGTCATGCAGGATTAGTCCTAGTATTATTAATGCAGAGAACAAAGTGATTGGAGATTCAAAAGCCATTTTAGATGAATTTAGTAAATTTTATAGCAATCTCTTCACATCAAAGGGTTAAGAGGATAATGGTTATGAATATACTCCTTGATGTTTAAAGGATCCTTCAATTCCACCTGAGGACAGTATAGGTCTGAAATAATCTATTACCCATAATCAGATGGAACATGCAATTTATTTTGGGGGAAATTCTCCTCATCTGCATAATTGGTCTTTATATACAGGAACTTTAGGGGAGGGAAATTCATCTTGCCAACTTGGGGTCAGGATGCATCATATGGCCCTTTGCAAAAATTCCAATTCACTTGCTAAATTCAACAAACATGACTAATGCTGAGAGAGAGGAAGGGAAGGGAAGGGAAGGGAAGGGAAGGGAAGGGAAGGGAAGGGAAGGGAAGGGAAGGGAAGGGAAGGGAAGGGAAGGGAAGGGAAGGGAAGGGAAGGGAAGGGAAGGGAAGGGAAGGGAAGGGAAGGGAAGGGAAGGGAAGGGAAGGGAAAAGAAGAGGAAGAGGAAGAGGAAGAGGAAGAGGAAGAGGAAGAGGAAGAGGAAGAGGAAGAGGAAGAGGAAGAGGAAGAGGAAGAGGAGATGAGAAGGGAAGGAAATGGATATGGTAAGGAAAAAGGAAGAGGAAGGGATAAGGGAAGGGAATGGATATGGGAAGGGGAAGAGAATGTGGGAAGGGATAGGGTAAGGGATAAGGGAAGGGAAAGGCAGACAAGGGAAGGGAAAGGAAGGAGAGAGGAGGGGAGAGGGTTTCCATCATGATCCATATGCACCCATCCACGTTTAAGATTTATCACACAATTTCAGTGTGTCCGCCCCTCAATATTATCTGTAGAGAGAGTGCATATGTTAAAAAAAATTGGTACATGTCCTTTATTCCATCTCTTCTTGCCGGAATGCTTAGAAACCTCTAGATGCTTTTCTTTTAAATCACTGAAACTTTAAAATATATTTTTATGTATTTATGTAGCATGTGTGTTTGCATGTACCTTTGTTTCCAAGTTTTTAAACCAATCTTGGACTCACATTTTTTGTACTTCATCTTTCAGGCATTTAAATATCAGATATTTTTATTGAAGAATTGAATATTGTGATACAGCTGCATAACTGCAGTATAATTATGCTGTAAGTTCACAGTGTAGCCCAAGTTCTGGACTGATCATCGAGAGAGATATATATATTAATTCAACTCATGAATATAACTGGAAAATATCTCCCTTTCTCTGTCTTTTTTAATCTTGGATAATCACATTACAATTGTAACTGTTTTATTGTTTTTGACACAAGAATTTGCCACAAAATCCTAGGATCCTAGAAGTTTAGGTACCAGGCTGAGTTTGTTTTAGTGCACACTTGTCAGTTTCCTTCCACTACGTTGTTATGCTTTTTGCAGCTTGTGTACTTACCTATGCTTCCTTGTGTAGCAAACGTATACTTCATTTCCAAGCAAACTTCTATGTCTATATAAAACTATGTTGACAGTAGCCAATCTACGTGTTTCTTCAGTAGGAAAAAATGTAATTTGTTTTCTTTCTTCCCTTTTACGTTAGCACTTTGGAGAGTAACGTTATGTTTTTATATCTCGCACACTTATGCGTGTGCCACTACATATGAAATTGAGTAATTCTAGCATGAAAGTCTAAAAATTATGCAGCTCCACATAGCTTCCTCAGGACTGAACAGTGAATGATGACTTCTGGGAACCTTATCTGAAAATAATTATCGAGCCTTATCTGAAAATAAGTTTATAAATAACGAAATAAAAGATCCCAAAGGCATCTATATCCTGGCTTTCAAGGATAAAGGATATGCCCATAATAAAGAGAGAGAAGTGACAATGCCGGAACTCTACATTTTTGTTCTCCAGCCAGCACAGCAAGTAAGCACATGTGGCCATGTGGATTGTGTTTAGGACTCCAAAGAAGCCTCTTTTTGAACCACTTTTGTGGTAAATATATGTGATTAATTTTCAAATCAGGTATTTTAATTGCAAGGGAAGGAACAGGATGCTGAATGTTACTATCTAAATGAACATGCACACTACAGGTTTTTGAGGAATTCCTGATGTGTTTCATCTGTGATGGCTTAAGCCAATCTCAGCGATGCCGTGGTTCTGACATGGTCAAGCATGAAAAAGCACATCTGCTTCACTCATTTTTTTTAACTTTATTGTGGTTTCTTTGTTTTTTGTTTTGTTTGCTACAACGTACTGATGTTAATTTTCTTATGTGGCTTTCCATACTTTTTTCCAATACATATGTTTATTAAATTAATAGTATTTGTCCTTGAATTTATTGTAAAAAGACATATGCACATGGAAAATATCAATTTGTACTTTCCACTACCCAAATCTTTCCATTTTTAGACCATTTGAAATGTTACTTATAGTCCTGAAAGAGTATTTTAAAAAATCACACGTCCCAAGACGAAGGCTAAAAGCTGCATACACTTTGTATTAGTTTTTAAAAGCCAGTTTTTTCCATTGGAATTGGGATGATGAGGAAACAATGTCATTAGCTCACTTATACAAAACATTGCTAGAAGTGGACCTCCCTTCTTAGTTGGTGTTCTGCCACTTCTCCAAACATTCATTGCATCTGGCTAGAGAACAAGAAATGGATTCCTCTGAAGTGTAAGAATACTTCACATCTAGTTAAAAAAAAAAAAAAAAAATCCCATCTGCTTGGAGCTTCCGCTATAGTCCGGTTCTCAACAAATTACCTCATTATGTTTGTGTTGAACATAAGTAAAACTATATGACTACTTACACAGCTGGTGGGAATTAGTGACCACGCTATACAGCAAAAATGAGACTTGCAATGTAACAACGTTGTAACTACGGTACAGCTGAGCTCTAGTTAATGAATCTAGAGTCTCTGACTGGGAAAGGGACAGGAGGACTCAGAATAAGGTCAATTTATTAAAAATCCATAGAAGTCACTGTCACTACCTGCTCACCAGTCCATTTCCCGTTCTATTTAAAAGGGGAATTATTTTTCAACCTTATGGGATGTCTTCCTGGGCTTTCCTGGTGCCTTGGGCTGTGGTGATTAGAGAAATAATCATCTTGTAAAGTGTTGGAGATAAGGAAGATATTTAAATAATGTTTTCCTTCTTTGTTTACCTCTGCAGAAGGCTGAGGGACCAAACAGCTGAAGGAAACATTTTGCAAGCTTTTCAAATTTACAGAGTAAATTCAACAGTGTTGCTGTGAATGTTATCGCTGAGTTTTGTATTCATGCTTGATTCTTTATCAAATTAGCTCTTCTGTGAGTAAATATATCTTTCTCAGTTGCACTCCTACAAAATCAGCCTATGTCCTGAAAGTAACAAAACTGATGGAGTATGTTCCAGATATGCAAACCAATTAGCCTACATGTCTACAACATAATCTCAGGAAAATAAGTGGTCTCCAGTTTAAAAGAATCAGATATTGAATCCAGGCTATATCATTTTCTTTGCAACATTTTGGATCGTGTATCCCAACTATATAATCTCCCATTATTTTGTGCAAATTTGCATCATCCATCATGTATGCTGCAGTGGAAATTTGTAGCGCAGCTGAAAGCATATTTGAAGACAAAACAATGCAATGAAAGGAATACCAGCATTCTTACCCACACCATTTCTAATTTTTTCTTTGCAGTCTTTTCACATGTGGTTTATGTAGTAACTGAATTAAGATCTGGAGAAAAAAAAACAACACCGAAATAAGTAATTTAATAGTAATATATTCATCGTATTTTTTTCAAATTAATGAGTACATAATCCATACATAATACGTGCATTGTGACAATACCATCAAAGTTAGAATAGTTATGTGTAGAACATTATATATAGAGAAAATTATACATAGTTTATCCATACAGAATGAAACATATTTTATCAAAAGGTAGGTATATCAATGGGTATTATTTACGTGTATTTTGAGGGTTTGACAGAAAAGAAAACAAGAAAATCCAAAATTTAATCCATTATGGCTTTTGTTTTTACAGATCCCTGACGTTTTATACACATGTCCACAGAGCTTTTTTGGCAACAACACAAGCTTGGATTTTCCTTCCAAACTGCATAGTGCTTTTAACTGGAAATGTTCTGTAACAGAAGAACACAGCCTCTCTATTCAAATTAAACATTTTAATTGGGTTTTTTTGCTGGTATAAATAACTCCTGTTACTTTTTTAATATTATGCTATCATTTGATATTTGTCCAATTTCAGTGTTGCTTTTACAATTACAATATCATATGACAACCATATGAAGCCAGCTTTTTTTTTTTTTTTTTAAATTAAACAGTCATCATGGCACGCACAGGATACTACCTCTACAGATAAAATAAATAATTTCATGCACAGTACTTTCATGACATGGGTCTTCTAACTTCATTGACTTTAAGACCCAAGGGAAGCCCAGGCACAATTGTCAATAGACCTCCTTGAAATAAAAACATCATTTTTCCTTCTGCCCATTGCAAGGAAGACTGAAACTGCCACTGATAATTAATCCACTGAGAGAAATCAATATTGCAACTGGTTGGAGATGAAACAACCCATAGCAAAATAAACTTTTGCCATGACAGTGTAACAGTTCTTCTCAGCATATTCTGTCTGTGGGCAGATGTGGAATCTTAATAAATGGTTGCAAAAAGTAGAAGCCAGTTGTATCAAACGGTTGGATTTTGAGCCATAAAATACAGTTATTGTTCTTGTATGTGCTGACTTGTTTTTCAAGACATAGTAGTGGCCCTGTATTTATCAAGGCTGAAAATGCTGTGAAAGAAAAAGAAAGGAGACAAGACAGCTCGCAAACAGCCAATAGGGGGAATTGGTTATATGAAAAACATCAGTGTTGTACTGCATTCGGCTTATACAATTTCTGGAACTAGACTGCAACACGGGAAGTTAGATTTTGGCATGAAACTCAATAATTTGAATTAATAATTTGAATGAACAGGTTAACATTTACACATTTATATTTATTTTAACTCCCTGGTGAAGGATGAAATATTTACAGTGGAAAAGAGTTTAGGGGTGGGTTAGAATTTAAAAGAACGGAAGAGTGCCTTAGATATCACTTAGATAAAGTTGATGAAAACAATAACAAACTCTATGGCCCAACACATGGAAATCAAACCTATAGCTGCTTTGGGAGTGGCATTCAGCAGGAAATACCATGACAGTCAATGACAGAGTTCATTGATGCATGACTGTCTTCCAGCAGCCCTCCTCCAGATAGATGAGAAGTTCACTTTGCAAGGTTCTGCTAGCCTCATCCTAAGCCTTCCTTGGCTGCCTTGCAGAAGGAGCTGCATGGGTGGCCCAAGGCAGCCACACACTCTGGAAACCCAGCTCCGTATCTCCTTTCGGCAGCAGAGAGAGCCCTGTCTCCACACTGCAGCAAGCTCCAAGAAAATGAGAATGGGGTCAAAAATGACTGGCCAAAATAAGGCAGGAGTGCTACAGAAAGTGGACTTATTTTTTTTTCCCCAAGAAGGAGCGGGTAACATGGCTTCACTTTCCAATGAGTGCTGTACTATCAGCAGTTCCCAGCCAACATTAGAGATCAGAAACTACTTCCGTAAGCCATTTGAAGGTCAAGAGTTATCCCTTTGTTTTGTGAGTCTTGCCATAGGGTGCTCCATTCTCTTCTCAGCTCAGGAAGAGATTTTTCTCCGGTCAGTATCAAGTCAGAAGAGTCCTGATAACAGACTATGCAACAGGCTGGAAGACAAAGCATCACTAATGAAGGCTGGTCTGCTGTGGTTGTCATTGAAGTTTTAGTTTCACATCAACATCGCATTCTGACATGGGCTAGAACTAACTTTTCTATCTTCCCCATGTTTCCAGTTGCAAGATCTCTGGGGAGAATACAGCTGAGCTTTTCAGGCATGGACGAGTGAAATAACTGTTTTGCATATAGAAGTTACTACTGCCACAAACTAAGCGCCCATCAAGTCCTGAAACTTGTTGCTATGGAAGTTTCTTCTCTTCTGGCAGATATGACCCTCTCACGGAGCAATTAGTCAATGACTGACAGAACAATTGTTTTCAAGCTCCACACTAACATATACCTCTACACACACAGATGTGTGTTCTAATTTTATTTTAAGACCTAGCTCAATGCACTGGAACAGGACATCTGTATTGGGATCTTACACAAAACTTTGCTACCGATTGCGAATGAGAATTGCATGAGTTGGCTACTGTTTTTTTACAAATAAACTTTGAAACTGGATGGTTGTATGAAAATAAGATAATTTCAAGAGTAAAAAGAACCTGAACATATAAATAAGTACAATTCAAAACATTAATGACTTATTAAAAAGCTATCTGCTTGGCACACAGATTTGAGTGTGCCACAGGATTCAAATTTTAGCAGGATATTATTATCAGAAACCTCCTCAAGAGTTTTCCCACATAAGAACAAAAAAAAATATTTATGCCTAAACCAGGCTACAAAACAAAAACAACATTGAATGGATCTCTAATAATTTTTATTCTCTCCATCAGAACCTATTTCCACTTATAACAGAATAGGCATCCCAAAAAGGACCAATGAGACACAGGAGTTTCCGGTGCACAAGATCTCTGCACTGAATGATCTTTCACATCACATTCTCTCCTTACAATCTTAAAATAATAATAGTAACAGTAAGACTAATTCAAATTTTTTTAAAAGCTGACATTAAAACTAATGGCTATGCTGTTAGCCTCAAAGCAGTTGCTGTCAGAAGAAACAGTTCAATTACGACAGAGGAGATACTTGGAGCATCTGAGAATGTGTGTGCACACGTGTGTGTGTGTGTATACATGTATATGTATATTTGTGTATATAACCCTGTGCTTTTGCATCTGATGGTCTCCAGATATTTAAAACTTGTTTTCACGGCCACTCTGTGAGTCAGCTATTGTTCTATACATTTTTTACCAGAACAAACCGAAATACACCAAAGCAGGGAAGTCACCTTCAAGGAGACAACAGGGTGCAGAGCTGTGAGTCTTGTGATTCCCACACCCCTTCTATTAAAAGCAACATTTCAGTAATGGCAAGACAGACAGGAAAGTTCCTCTAGAGAGGATTTTGTAGTGTGTTTTTCAACCTCTCCAGTCCTCTTGTGAGAAACTGCAATTTGGGGTTAGGTTTTATAGAAGCCCACAGCCACAGCATTCATGGAAACAGACTAATGATGTTTGTTATCCATAGATAGCCTGAGTCTGGGGATAATTCATTACTTTAGTTGCAACTCCTCTGCTTGGGGATGGCTAGTGGAAGAGATATTACCAACCTCACAGCAAACGCCTCTGTTTGTTATAACTGAGTTTCAGAAAATAGGCTTGTGATTTCCCCCCCCGTCAGATAAAAGGGATTTTTCCCTGGAGGGGACACCAGATTGAAACTATTTTGGAATCTCCCTCCGGGGAAGAGCGTGTGCTGCTTTCCAACCACAAGTTACCTTTCTGCTATTGATCCTGCTGCCGCACGCTGCTCAATTGCTCTAGCCTCCCCCTTTATTTACTGCTTGTCAGCTTTCCTGATTCCAGGTATCATTTCCTTGATAAATATTCATTATGGCCCACGATTTTTGTTCTCCATCTTACAAGCACGGCATGAAAAGACTTTTGTCTTGGGCTGCAGACACTGCAGTGGCTTTCAAATTCACTAGTCCCTTTAAGGGAGATCACTTGTCTGCATGGCTGGCCCTAAGGATGGGCAAACTAAGTGCTTGCCTGAGGAGCCAAATTTTGGAGGAAAGGGATAGCTCACACAAGCTACTGGGCACTGAGCACTTACAGTCAGTGTTTCTGTCTGTTTAAATTAATCACCATTGGGCATCCAGGAGGAGCCAAGGCTGACAGCTTTTGAGACTTGATTACAACATTTTGAGCTCATCTCCCTCAAGGAAATAGGAAGCCCGATTTGGCCCTGAAGCGCAGCAGATATGGCCACAAGCCCCTGAAGGCAGTACACACTGACAGGCAGGTAGTCACAAGCAGCCCAGGTGAAAGTCGTAGAGAGACAGGTATGGGACAAGTATGAAAGGGAGAGGAACCAAGCCTCTAACCCACAGGGCAGGCCCCGTTTGTCCGATACGGAGGCACAGAAAAAGGTAGGATCAAGCTCAGTGCTGATGCTGAGAAGCCGCAGCGGGATGCCCAGGTGGGATGCTCTTTCCTCTCTGAGCACGGGGGCTGCTCGATCTGCCTTGTTACTGACCTGAAGTACATCTGCTAACCCACCACATTCTCAGCCCCACGTGTTGACCTGAGGAGGTTTGATGAGAAGGACTGATTTCAAAAATAGATGGCCTGTGTGGCTGATTTATTTCAGATGAAGCAGACTACCAGATCCTCTGAAGCGGTCTCAATTACCTTTACGTAAAGGCTGTTATTCTTCTCCTACAAGTAGTAGTCATGTTTGAGTGGCCCGATTTGTGCAGATTTGGCCTGCCTTGTCCACTTAAAAGATCATTAATCACCACTCCAGTTTATAAATCAAGGAGGCCAAGTTGCTGAGAGCAATTGAGAGTCTGAGGCTCCGCAGAAGTACTTAGCCAATTCCCAGACCCAGGCTTAGCATTTCTTTCTCCCCGCCTCTAGTAGTCAGACAATTCATCATCCTTCTCCCATTGAGGCAGAATGAGCCTGACAGAGGAATGCCTGAAAGCTAATCAATATGATCAAGTTGAGGGGGAGAGCGTGTCACAATGATTTTTTTAAAAATTTTTGTTTGTTTGTTTCTAAGTCTTTTAAATAAACAAAACCCATTCCCGTTAAGATTTGGTAGTTTGAATTTATATAAGAAAAAAGCAAAAGGCAAACAAGTGCAAAGCAAAACTCAGGATGCAGCAACAGGGGGAAAAAAGATACCGCAGACACCCTTTTGCAGTAGTTATCTGTGAAGAAGAATAAAAGTGTCAGGCAAGGAATAGGACTATTATGATTGTGGATTATCAGTTTTGGGTACTACAGTCACACAAGATCGCTTTTCTTTTACAGCAGTGTCAAGTGCAATTGGCAGGCCAGAAGTCAGAAGGAGGTCTGCTCCTACTAAATAAACATCAGCCTGTACTGTGCTTGCATGAGGACTAATGAGGTTACGATAGAAAATGGATCGGCTCTGTAATAAGGCAGAGTAAGGCAACTTGAACAGGAGGTTTATTTTCCTATTCCGTGATAAGTTGCTTTTACATATTTCGAGCACAGCCCTTTTTTGGAGAGAGAGAAAACATAAATTGTTCATTGTACAGAAGAAAGCATGAGTGACAACTGTAAGTGGAATAGACAGTTTCCATTACTCCCTCACACTTGCTGAAGAATAATTTGCAAAGGCTGGGTAAATTGTGTTTTAAGAAGTGTAATGACGTGTAATAATTTCCTGTCAGCATGTCAGTTACAAGCAGAGTGAGTCTGATAATTTTGGGATAGGAGATGGAAAGAATTGAGGACGAGGGGGAGGGAAGACAGAGAGAAGAAATGGGAAGGTCTTTTAGGATCGCTGGCTTCAGAAACTAATGAAAGCATAATTGTAAAAAAAAAACAGGTGGAGTGCTAGATAAAAGCAAGAGCTGTGCAGCAACCCGCCCAGATACTAATTCCCATTTGCTTTCCCATTAATCTTGCATAAAGATTCCAGGTCACAGGTCCAGCTACAGGGAGTATTAAGCAATTTAGTAGGATGGGAAATGGCTCAGAAATCAGAAAATGGATGATCAGGAAAATTTCCTTTTCTTGTCCTGTGAAAGGCATCTGTATCATAATGCAGACAAAACATTTCTACTCTCATGTCTTTCTGAGCACGAGGGAAAAACCAAACAAATCTGAAAAGAAAAGGGAAAAAAAAAAAGAGTTGCAATGTATTTGACTACCTACTTTTGTCTTTGAGAATGCACAGTGTGGTAGAGATCAGTAAATGCCACGGCTTATAGATCAACCTAAGATGAATGAGCCAGTTATTTTCACACACTGTTTCACTCTTTCTTCTCATTTTTATCTTAAAGAGAATATTGTCTGAGATTTATTATTTATTAATTTTGTTATTTTATCATGCTGGCAAATCTGTCAGGAGGATAATATTTACTTTAATCCACCCATGGTTGAATCAAAATTTCACTCTCCATTATACATATATGCACCTAGAGTTACTCTACTGACCTCATCGGATTTCGTACTGATTCACACTGTTGCAAAAGTAAAGCGAATTTGACCCTCAACTTGTAAACATTATATTATCCAGCCCACCTACTTGATAGACCAGGATTTCCCCTCTTCAATACACATTGTTTTCCAGACCAATTTATTAAACAGGATTATTTCTACCTTTTTTATTATTATTATTTGGTGGAGGAAGGGCTGTGAAAGAGATTATTCTTTTCTTAGAGAAGCTACTTTAGTATTGAATATAACAAGTGACATCCTTTTCCTAACAGTCTGTTTCTCTTCTTAGTGCTGTCTTGAGTGGTGGTCTTGAACATCCTCCACTGCTCACTAGAATTTGAGCTTTTAGAGGACAGAGTACTTTCAGCCTTACATATGCCTTGGAAAGAAGTTCTCTGTACTTCAACTGATGAATTCACTGGTTAAAATGGAACATTTACCTCTGGGTATGCAGCAATTTAGCAAGTCTTTTGTTTTAATGTATACCACTTTGTAAAACATGTTAATACACTCTGGGTTTGGTGGGTTTTGTTGTGAGTTTTTTTCTCAATAAAATGTTAACAGCTTTTACCTCCAAACAGGTTTGAAAGGAGATTTCAAATCCATTAGTTTTTTTTTTTAAATGTTTAAAAAGATGTACAGGCAGTCATATCTTGGGGCTGAGTATGGAACCACTCAGCACATTGCTGCATGCTGACTGAAAGAAAGGAGCTGACGTATCTTAATTGTGTGACAGTGCATTTGTCACCCCTAATTTTGAAACTGATTCCATTGGAATAGCTATGTTATGAATGCACACACATGCCAGACAGCTGGAAGAGAATGATGCGTCTTGTTTGCCTTCAAGGTGTGCCACAGAAGAAGTGTCTTCAGACTGTGGCCTCCCTTTCCCTTCCTCATATTCAACAAGTATCATCTTGAAAAGCTTTTTTAAATAAAGTTTGAAGACAATGTAGACACAAAATTACTAGCACTGTCCTAATGTTACACAACATAGCAAATAAAATCATATTACAAATGTGACAGCATAAGTGATACCTCTCAAGAGGTACTTTCAATAAGGAACAGCTTTTACATGAGTGCTGTTCTGGGAGGTTCTTCAGGAATCAGCATTTCATGTCCAATCCTATAGAATTCTATCAGTAATCACTTGATTACCCAACCCAAATTTCCTTTCAAGTGGAACAATGCAAAGATTTATGTACTATTGTTAGGAGTAAGACATGGAAGAAGTTAAACCTCTGGAATGCGGCATCATATTCTACAGAGGAACAATTCTGAGAAGTACCTCTGGGTCTGGGATGAGAAGCAACTCAACATGAACTACCAGTAAAATGCAGTAGTAAGTAGCATATAAATGGGGCTTACTCACTGCAAACTGTTCTCGTGTCTCTCCTTTTGAAAGGATGTTGAAAAAAGGGAGAGTACAGCAAGTAGCCATAGAAATGATCCAACATGCTATAGAAATTGCCATGTACAGAGACGCTAAAGGAAATGAAGCTGTTTAGCTTATCATAAGAAAAAAGAAAAAAGATCAAGGTGATTTAATTACAGTTGTACAAGTACTGTACTGTAAACTGAAGTGCTTTCTAATCTACTAAAGAACGCATAAAGAAAATCAATGGCCAGAAGCTGAAGAAGACAGACAAATTCATATTAGTACTAAGGTACAGACTTTTACAGCAACACTAACTACCAAGGGAAGTGGTGGATTCTCCACTACTTAATATAGCCAAAGCATTGTCTGGAAGTCTGCCTGGAAGATTCGCTTTTGTCAAACATAAATCACTGAGCTCAGGAAATAAAGCTATATGATCTAATGGCTCTTTCTAGCCCTTAGATCCCATGTATTTATAAAATATGGTATAGATTAAAATTTAACTAATAGCTTTGAGAGTTTCTTTGGTTTCTGTTAATTTATTGGCTGTTTTAAAATACTTAGTGGGTATTACAGCCTGTCTCTGTTTTCCCTGAGAGGCTGGGGTCAATTCAGAAGTATTTCACTTTACTTTTGAGAATAATTTTATAGGCAGCTATAGCCACACTCTTCACATATGTTCATACTGGACTGAGGAGCAGTCCAGTAAATCAGCTGATAAAATACATGTTTCCTGTTAGGATATCTCCCTAAGTTGCACAAAAAAAGAGTTTGAAGAAATGATATGTATTTTGTAGTTTATGCCCTTCCACAGATTATTTCTGCAGAATTTGTTTCAAACAAGTGTAAGAAAAGCTCCGAATACTATTTATAAGTCCTGACCTTCTTTACCTAGGACTTGGTGAGAAATAATTCTTCAAGAGTCTTTTGTTCTTCTACAAAGAGCGACCAATGGGCCCTCTTTTGATCAATATGAAGATAAACAAACAAACCGATATTTAAATGTCTGAAGTCTCCATTGCTGTAGTATGTAATCATGAATTAAAAGGTTTGGCAAACTGTACCTTCATGGCTCCAAAGTAGGCATTGCTGTCAATTAGATCAATAACATACATTACTGAATATTCTTAAAGGAAAACTAAGTATAACCGTGGCCCATAAAAAATCATTATTTCAATTTAAAAGATAGAAAGGAGTCAAAATACAAATCCAAACCACATATATATGGAGAAACTAGCAAGTTACAGTGTTTTCTGTCATTCCTCAATTTCCCTCCTTTGAATTTTGCCATTATTATTGTTGTGGCTCTCATTAAGTTAATGGCTATAATTAGAATTTACCATGTGACAGGCACTCTTCAGATACAAAGGAAGGTGCAGACTCTGTCGGGAAATGCATATTAATGATTATTGTGTTTCATATTGTTTTCATTTTTAAGAATATCCAAACAATGAAACTTTAAAATGTTTTCACTTAAATGTGGTGGAAGTAATCAGTGTTTGCAGAAGACAGATCAAACACAGACTAGGCTTACAAATCTTTCTTTCCCATAAAGATTGCTTCTGCCACACATGGAAATAAGGAGCATGCAGTCTTGACAGATAAGCTGATCCTTGCCTTTGTTATGGAGTGAGCTAGGACACATGGTGTGCACTGGTCTGTGAATTGCCCTAGACTGACAGGAAACTGAGCAGATGCTCATCAGGATCTTTAGTGATACTTTCACCCTCTCACAGTGGCTTGAGCCATGGCCATAGTCCAAGGGTCCTTTCCGTCAGACAGAGGTTTTGAGTGAGGGAGGTTAAACCCACTGAAGGCACTGCTTTGTCCCATAGACATGGGGTGACCAGTAATGGAGCTGGTATTTTAGAATTCCAAGCCCTCTGCTTTAAGGGTTTATACCTTCCCTCCAACACCAGCCTAATGCCTTCTACAGCCACACCTTCTGAAAATTGCCATTTCTCTTTTGATGCATGTAATCTCAACTTGGGCAACTGGTCTGGGGTGGATAAGTCTACCAGAAATAAGGAGTGGCTGATGTCTGCTGTGTCTCCATGAAGATACTTTGTTCCTGTACAGTCCTCAGTGACTATATCCCTCAATGTCATGTGGACCTTCACTCAGCATGAATTTTCTGGCTGTGGAAATAAAACTGACAGAATTCACATGCCCCACACATTGATCTTATAACCATTGGAAGGGTGAACGTGTTACGCCCCAGAAGAATAGTGGACATCACAGCTAACTGCCCTACTGGTTTTGTGGCATCCATTTTGTCTACATCTCAATCTGCTGAAGGGAACAGATCAATGTCTTCTTTCCTCAAGATACACTGGCCTCCAAAAGGTCAGGATTCCAGTTCACATCATAGGGCACAACAAATGCTGTCTACTGCCCTGAATCATATAGCTGTTTCAAACAACTGAGGACCACAGCTGCACTTTAACAAGGTCCAAAACTCTTTCATGGTCAAGGTGAAAGGTTCATTCAGGTGGCTGAACGAAAGACACAGGACAGACCTCTGAGCTACACTGGGCCTTTGATAGGAGGGTCAGTGAAGTTTACTGCGCTATGACTGCTCTGCATTAGGGTGATGACTGCCCATGGGTCATCCAGTTTCACTATTTATAAATAAACATGCAGGAGTGTACGACAAAGGACAGATATTTTATGCCATCTGCACACATATGAGGAGCAGCTTCAACACAAGTCTTGGCATACAATTCTTGCGCTGGCTTAAGGACAGATTGGGCTGTCTTACCCAATACCCACAGGCAGGCCCAGACACTCAGAGTAGAAGGTTCGTACTCACACAAGATGTGAAAGCCCTGTTTCTCCCTCTCTAAATGTTCCCTTTTCCTAAGATCTAAACAGGCTCATCATTTCCTCCTTGGAACCATACACAATATAACAACCTAGCCTCCCCTTTGCCTTTCTCCCTCTCCAGTATCTGCGAGAATCCCACCAGACAAGGAGGTTTATTTGGGAAGGGTAAAGTTCAAACGTCAGGCACAAGAGAACACAAGAAGGTACCTCTCAAGCTTAACAGTAAAATCTCTAGTATCTGTGCATGACACCTCTTGTATTTCTGCTTCTCCCCCTACTGCCATCTCCAGTTCGAACTCGAGTCCCTGATATGCCCCACATTCTTCCGTCATGCCTTTAAGCAGCCTGCTCACCTAGATAAATCTTCAGCTATACAACAGTCAATTGTCATAAAATAAAATGCAGGCCATTTTGGCCACATCGGTCAGAGGAGGCCACGTTTCCACATGCAGTGCATTTCCCTTCAGTCTGCTTTGCTAAAAAAACCTTTGCAGTAGGCTATGGGAAAGCAGTCCAGCCAGAACCAAGCTCTTCTACCTAGGAGTGCCTGTGGCAGCAGGGAGTCTGACAGTCAGACGTTCTCAGCATTTAGCGTCGCACAGTACCCCCTGCATCCTTCCACAGTTTCCTGGAGGAACTGCACCCCTACACCAAAGCATGCAGCTGTGGGCAAAAGCCGAGGTTAGACTCACTGCTGGAGACGTCCATGTAGAAAGTGAGACCTTTGAGAATGTGTTTTTCCTCCTCTGCTGTGCAGTTGCTGCACACTGTGCTGTTACCTGGGAATTTCCAAGTGAGTGCCAGCATGGCGGTGAGATTGCTCTGACCGTCGCAGGAAGCCTCTGCTGGTGTGCAATTATCTGAATCCAAGTTCACCCCTCAGATGATTGCAAATGCAGAAGCTTCTGGCCTCATTTGATAGTGTCCGAGGTCAGTTCTGCTTAAGCTGCCCACAGCTGCACTACTTCTCTTTTAAGGACTCTGTGTAAAGCTAGATTTTTACTCTGAATTTCAGAGACTACGCAAAAGGTATGATGAAGTCCTGAGCTGCAGGCACTTTGGCCATATTACAAGTATAGAAATGATTTCTAAATGCATTGAAAATTATGAAAGCTTTATTATTCATGATGACACTGATTATCAGACCCCATACCTCACTGACAAATTCAGCCACTGCTTTCAGATGAGATATCATACTTTGTCCACAGACAGCCCTCAAGGTAGGAATTAATTATTAAATACTAGTTGATGATAATTACATGATAACTTTATTGACAAAAATCAGAAAGGAATGTGTGATGTGTTCTAAATTTGCTCTATAAAATGAATCCTCTGAGAAAAGAGAATGTCTATTCTGAAACAAAAAAAATAGTTCCTATAAAAACTATCTTTTGAAACCTCTTTGTCAGGAACACTAGCATCATGCTCTAAAAGCAGAAAATAGGAACACAGATTTTAATCCAAATATTTTCCTTGTCTGCATGAAATGAAATCTAGATAATAAAGCAGAACAGTAATTCAAATTCAGTACCGAGGATCACATTCAAACTGAGTGTCCCTGCACAAATTCATATTCATATTTAGTTTTGTATATTCTTGTGTCATTCAACACTCACCTTTTCAGAAAGGGTGTCTGACTTCAGACTCTTCAAAGTGAGTGGTCTTAAATGAAGCTCCCAAAAATCAGATAACATTTACCAAAAAAAATCAAGCTTCTTCCACTATATTATGTTATTATTTCTTACACTTGCAGTCAGTAATAGTTTTTAATGCTATGGATTAGTTTTTCGTAATTTTAGAAGGTAAACTACTTCATGAAGTACTACTACTTCTTTTCTGATTCTTCTTGGATATTATTGTCTTAACAAAATTTCCAAGTCCAAGGGGGAATGAAAAGAGGATTTAGGAGAAAAACAAGTTTGATCATTGAATATTGCCTCTCTCAGAGTGTTTTCATTTGTACCTGTGTACTGCTACTTGCACTTAACAGTATTTTATATATATATAGAACTAAATAAACAGACAGGAGGTATGGCAGGAAAAAACCCCACAGAAATGTAGAGGACTGTTTGTGACAGTTGTATGAGAACTGAGTTTTAACATGCATGTCAGAAATCAGACCTATAACAGAGAAACAAGGTGTCTCAGAACCCCAGCAAAATGCTGCTCTAGCATTTTATCAAAGCTTTAATCTTCTCATCATCCAAGGAGGTAAATTTTCCTGAAGAATGGTCTTAGAGCCTGGAATTAGAATCACAGATAGATCTGGACGGACCTACACCTTTATGACAGTAGATGCAAGCGACAATTGGAGGTATGGCTAAACAGTCTAGTCTGGTGTTTTCCCAAATCTTGGGATGTGTCTGTCTCCGCACTGTCAATGTAGCTGGATCCCAATCATCCTCGCTGCATAACTCTTACTCTGTGGCCATATTTGAGCTGAGCAAAAGACAACCATTTCCTTCTGAGAGGAAACTCAGTAGGGTTGAGGGCACAATTTGCTATGAGATCCGCACCTTACAGGCAGACTTATGGTGCACAGTGTCAGCCATGACACCTACTGAATCAACACAAACTACTATCAGTTTGGGGAAAAGGCCTGATTCTAGTCCAAAATCAAGGACTCATGCACACAGCGTAATGTGGTAATTTATTCATGAATTTTCCACTGACAAGGACTTAGAATTACACAATGGTGGCCCTTATGCCTGTTACAAGTCATGGTGAAGGTTGAAAACATCATACAATAATGTAAAGCTCATCAGTCATCTTCCTTGCCCTGCAGTTGTACAATCCACAAAGACTGAAGGCCCTTATACCCGTGAGATGTTGTCTGTGCAGGTCACATACAATGACTGCAAAGGCTTTGGAGACCTCTACATGATCATAACTGTGGCAGACTTCCTTAGCCCAAAATTGCTGCCCAGCAATTGGTGGATTTTCAGGCTCAAATGGATGGTGGTAACAGCAGAGGGCCTCAGATGTTACTCTCTCATCCAAAAATTCTGGATCTGCTGTCATCTCAGAATACAAAATCTCCACAGTAACACATGGTCACCTCTGCACTCCTCTCAACAAAGGGACGGTTACTCAAAGTCCTATCCCTGACCACATCCCTGACTAACACCACAGACCTGCAATATTGGCTCATACCTTTGGCAAAAATGTCCGCTTACATCCTGACGCACCAGCTCCCCCATGGTGGTGCTATGCCTTCTCAAGCATAAGCAGCAGAGGTGGGGACAGCAGAAATGGCAAGGAGTCGGTAGACTCAGAAGACAGCACGTTGTCTCAAACAAAGCTGCCAAAATGTTTCACCCATGGTTTCCTAATTTGAAGCGGTCATATCCTATGTACGAAGCAGGGCACGCTAGACAGATTGGTGGGTGAGTAAATGCGAAGGCATAGGAGATAGAGACTGAGCCAGGCCACAAGGACAACTGATACACCTTAAGGACATGACCAGTCCACCCGTAGCTAGTGCCTGCTTTGAACGACGATGGTGTGAAGAGCATCCCAGCCCACCTGGCACAGAAGTCAGAAGTTACCCCCTGACGTGGGTCACATGATCAAATAGACATATCATTGTCTTATTTTTGGCCCCAAGCACAAATGAAAGAGCCTCAGTACCTCTTTCACTACCTTTATTCTTTAAAAGGACATGAAAGAAATCACATGCCTTCACATGAGACACATTGGAAGAAGCTTTTGGGGGCCGCGGAATAAAAACTGTCTATTTTTATTCTGGAAGTGGGCCATCCATCCATTTCTCCGGGAAAGTAATGCTTACTACAAGTGTAATCACTGTAACTGAATCATTATGTTGTCTGGGTTTTTCTTTTCTCTCTTACTGCCTTGTTCAATACTCTGCCCTTGACAGTATATCTTTCCAAAGTCTGTTTCACTGAATAGCCTTTAGACAGTTCTGGTACTTTTTAAATACCAGACTGAAAACCAACTCAGATAACAGATAGAAATCATACATAATGGCAAGAGAACGGAATTAGTGGAAGCTTTATAACAAAAATGGTATTTAGAAGAGAAATGATTAATCAGTATTGGTTGAAATCTCCTGTAATGATGAATAATTCAATATATAACTGGCAAGAGTATCACTAGCCTGTATCACTATACATTTGGTTCAACTGAGAAAATCACTATGTAAATAGAAAGAGCACAGAAGCACTCCAAGGCCCCTGTAACAATGGGAAATTCTTTATTTAAATGACGGAATTAACATCAGCCTGAGGCTTTCCTGTGAATTTCTGATGTAAAGCTGCAATTTGCATATCTGTGAGTATGTATGATATAGATTATCACATATAAATAAAGATCTGCATAGCTCTATGAATTTTTCCTATATGGATCTATGAGTAAGTAATAATGTACTGCCTATTTTGGATTTCTCTCTGTGTAAAGAAGCATTAACCGCCTAGCATGCAAGAGTAATTTAAATTAGTGGCGTGTAATAAATGGGTGGGAGGCAGTCTCTGTGCAGTGGCCCTAGAGCACAGCTGTGAAGGGGCAGCAATGGCCCCGTCCAAACTGGGAGTGTTTGGCCCCACAGATCTCCCTTCCCTGATTTCCCCTATCCCCAGAATTGCCTATTAGAACATGGTGGTGTGAGGAAGAGAATAGCTGTGGCTGCATGTATGGCAGCACAGGAAACACCAAGAAAAGCCTGTGAACTAACCAACAAGCAGCTGCCCACCCATGCCAGCAACTAACAACGAATGTCACTGTCATCTGTGCCCTGCCTTAAGTAAGGAGAGAAGAGAGCCATCACAGCTAGGTAACTAGCTCCACCTCTGACAGGGGATCCTCCAGAGATAGGGCCGAGGTGCCATCTTGCTCCTTTGGCATCATCTGGCACATGCAAAAGGAGTGGGAGAAGGCAGAAAACTGCCTGAAAGTACAGACTATATAATCCTTGACCACGCACTAGCAGTCTGTTTTGATCTTTTGTCTGGAGTGCTGACATTACAGTAATGAGGAATTAACACTGAGCTAGAAGATAAAGATGTCCCAATATGTGGGGGGAAATATTGATCCTCACTCCACTCTCACCTAGGATTTGAACTGGCAGCAACATTTGCATCCCTCAAAGTAATTGTCCCAGCTATCAATGTTCCCTTTGGTTATGTGGTACCTCACTCTACTCGTCTAATCCCACACTGATAGTGGGAATCATTATACAAATGAGATGATACAGCACAGATGACAACATAATCTATCATTTCTTCCTGTAACAATCATGTTGTATGGTATTAATTCAGGCAGATCTGGAAAGAGAACCTTGACATGAAAAGTGGCAGCACCACACTCACTTTGCCCATCTTGGAAAAGAAACACCAGAAGTGTGATAATTGCAAAAAAATTATGTTGCGGCTTGGTGTCACTTTTCATAAGCTGGACTGGTGTTTCACATCCTTTGGTCTATGAACTGCCAACAGTCTAAATGAAAACAACCCATGAAACAACTGCCAAGAAGATAAATAATAACAGTCCTTAGATTCACACACATTTGGGTTTAAGTGAAAAACAGAAGCAGCATGACACAAGGTGAGGTTTTTTTCCAAATCCCAACAGATTGAGTTGCTGCATTAAAAATGGTTGTGAGACACCAAGCTAAAACACAGCTAGATCATGCTTGATATCATCAGCTTACTCTAAAGCATCTGTTGCTTTTGCAATAATTGGTAGAAGTTCATACTTTCTCATCCTGAGTTCCAAATTTAAATTTCCCCTGCTAATCAAAAACGGTCATCCTTTTTCATTCTGTAGCACAGACAATAAGTAAAATGCTTCAAGTCTGAAACCAGGAAATTTGATGGCTAGCATCCTGCTACCTTCACATAAATACCCGAGGAATCCACTGACCTTTTGTGTATCAGCTACCCAGGATGTTTCCCCCCTCCACAACTCATTCCTAGACCTGAAAAAGGTGAGATCTGTTCTGTGAACAGTAAAGTTGAGGTATATGGGGAAAATCACATATTTTTCTTTCAGAAATTAGAATTCCAGAATAACTGAAGGATTTTTCACTGAAAAATGTCATACCTGGAAGTGCATTTGGATTTTGCATTAACATTTTACAGTTACATATTCAGTGTTAAAACTTTGGCTAATGAAATATGAACTTTTCAGAACGGAATGCAGAAATAGAATCTTTAAGACTTGGGTTATGGGTCCTGGGAACACAGAAGAACTAATTTTTTGTTATCTAGATAACAAGGTGTTCACTGAGAAGCAACTTCCTTGAAGAAGATAACTAAAGATAAAACTTTTTTTCATAAAATAGCAACAGCAAGGACCCTTCCAGAGGGCAGTAAAAACAGTAAAAGCCTCCAGGACCACATGGCATTTATGCAAGGGCCTTCAAGGAACTTAGGTATTAAGTATCAGAACTATTACTGGTGACATGTAGACTCTAACTTAAATAATTTTGGAAGAATAAAAGATACAAAATATCCTTGTTTTTAAGGATGTTTTTAAGGTAGAGAACTGCAAACAGGAAGCATTGGCAAATTCTTAAAAGCTGCAATGGAACCTAATGATAAATTAGAGAAGAGTTGATGCAGCTTTTGTAAGAAAGCCACGCCTTAAAGATCTGCTTGAAGCTTTTGAAGGTATGAGCAAATATATGAGTAAGCTTGAACCAAGTGACACAATGTACTTGAATATCTAGGGGTCTTGCTCAGGGTCCTTTACCTTTGACTTCTGAAGCAAGCAAGCTGTTATGGAATAAAAGGGAAGACCCTTACAGAGATATACAAAGATAGAAAATAAAGGGTGTGTGCCATGAAACTCTACACTGCCATCTACGCCCAAAAAAAATATGTTGAAAAGAAGGAAAATACTGAGGCAACAAAGTTTGCTGAGGTAGAAAGTTATTTATGATAGTCAAAACTAACACTGTCTAAAAAGCATTGCAGAAGAAATCACATGCTAGTGACTGATAATATGACAGAATGTCAGTAGAGATGCAATGCCAACAAAAAAAAGGAAGGCATACATAAAAAATATTCTTAACTACGCAGTTTTGGACTTTAAATTATCTACTACCACTTGCAAAGAGAGCATGTGATCTCTGGAAACATCAGTTCACTGTTCTGTAGTAGGCAAAAAAGCAAGAACACTATTAGGAAGTATCAAGGAAAAACAGTAAAACAAAGTAACCTCAACATGCTACCATTAGTTTTTTGTTAGTTCATAACCTGAATTCTCATGTGGCTCTAGTTGTCTTATTTCGGAAACTGACCTTACCGCAAAACACTCCAAACAGTGAAAAGAAAAAAAAAAGGCAGAAAGAAAGAGAATTCTAGAGAGTATGGAGTAACACAAGGAAAGACAAACTAGACCAGGATTTTTGGCCTGCAAAAGAAGCTGCTGAAGAACGATGTAATAAAGATCTGTAAATAATGAATATCCTGGCCAAGAGACTAGGGAATTATGATTTGTTATTACTCTTGACAAAACAACTAGGAAAAACAATAAACATGTTGAAAGTCTAAAAGAGAATCTGTTGGTTTTTTTAATACAATGCACAACTAAATCCTGGAAGTTAATGGAAGATGCATTTATTAAACCCAAGATCCATAACACATGATTCTCTGGGTATGACACCTGGATCATAAGCAAGTTAAACCAGTGAACGGTAGAAGATCATAAGTCAAGGGGAGTATCACTATAGGGTTTTCTTCTCCTTAATATAAGCTCCAGGTTTTTTTCACTGCCCAAGAGAGGTTAGAAAAATCTTTGACTCAGACATTAGGGTCACTAACTACGACCAACACCTTGTACTCGTAACCACACTACCCCCATCCCAGTTTAGAAGCTAGATGAATGCTTTTGCCTTGAATTTGGTGCTGGAGTCCACGTTGTACTGCTGTTGTCCATACAAGCTAGCTTGGAGCTTGTCAAAGTACATCATAAAGGGTTTGCAGACATGTCTTTGCAATATAGAAACGCTATGGGCAAAAAGTGGGTGTGTGTTAGGGGACTGCAGAATACCATGAAACTTTTTGTCATCTTCCCATGTGCTGTTCCCCCAAACCAGCATCTTGTAATAAGAAAGATCTACTAATTAGAGAGCATTGTGCATCTCACATCAGCATACAGTAAAACAAACATTTAATGCAATAAAATACTGATTAGGAGTAATGGCGGTGATGGATTGTGTCGAGGAGAGGAACAGAGGCTACGAACAGCACACCAAAAACAACACTGGGGACAGTGAATACATTTTTAAGGAAATAGTTCAACTCTCCATTAAAAGCACAGTAAATGACATTCTCTGGAAAAATGGCATTGTTTCCCCTCCTTTCACCAAAAATCTTAAAAGACCTTTTGGACAAATGACATATACATCTAAACAATATTAAGGCTGGAGCTTATCAAATGCTTTTTTCATATGTATTAGCAATTATTAATTCAGTTGTTTAATTACTGACACAGTTTTCTTCAGAAGTATGAATAACTGCTAAAGTTTTCACAAAAATTTCCATGGTGTTGTCTGTCTCCTTTTTGCTGTGTATCTGGGTGAGCTCTACACCCAAAGAGCTTCCAAGATGACAGCAAAAATATTTCAAGGATGAATATTTATACCTTTACCTACTTAGAGAAGGTAGGGACTCATAGAAATTCTCATTACACTTTTTTTCTTTTCAGAAATACTTTCGCACACAATGTTATGTACTAGCAAAATAAAAGACCTAAGTGCTTCAGCTCTCCTCTGAATACAAAAGTCCATTTTGAAATATTTAAAAAAAAAGTTGCAAACACATTCAAATAAGAGTAAGCAAGAGAAAGCAATGCAGGTTTGCAGTGAGTTAGGGGGTCGTGGTCGCCTATATCGGCACTACTCAAATGCACATCTTTGCAGTACCTCACCTGGGCTGCCGGTCTGTGAATGTGTCCATGGAGGATGGAGGTGCAGGAAGGAGTCCTAGAATGAGCAACAGATGAAAAACAGAAGTTAGATGTTTAGTTGCAAGGTTTTGTTCTCAACAAAGTAGCCAGGAGGTCAGCCAAAAGAAATGAAGGGAAAGAAACAAGCAGCAAGCTGGAGAAGGGTTGTATTTGGTAAAGAGGAAATGTGTCAATACAAGGGTTTGGAGGTGACTGTGCAGAAGCAGAAGTGTAAGTGAAATAGCTTATTTTGATGTGACAGCATTTTTGGTAGATTTAAGGCAATAAGGTAAGTGTTGATAGAAGGTTTCTAATAAGCAACTTGAGAAGTCCCAAGTGCCTGAACAAAAGTTGTGTAACAAAGGGCATTAAGAGGATTCAAAGACGTTAAAGAGGAAGGAAAACAAGCAGCACTATATATAGGGACTAGTCACAAGAAGGGAGAAGTCGAGTGAGCATTTGAACACAGCAGCTTTAGGTTTTAGCTTCCCAGGTTACACAGTTTGTCACCCATAACAGTGAACACAGACCAGAGCAGAAGAGAATAATTTCAGAGTCACCAAGAGAAAATTAAGACAGAGAGAAAAAAAAAAAACAGTTATAGTTAGAAGAACAGAGGGATTAGATATAGTATTTTTTTTTTATTTTGAAGCTTCTGATATTTTTATTAAGAAAAAAAATGTCACAGAGGTAGCCAGAAATTAGCTTTACCAAAGCTTCATGTTATTACTAAAATTTGTCAGATCTAGGAAGCTGAGGAAAGGATATAAAAGTTGGGGTACTAGCCGTAAACATCTGTATGGTGAGGTAAAAAGGCATAATAATGAAAAACTATCAGGAGTTTCTAGAGGGCAGAGAGATATATAATTCCATGCTACAGTAGAGAAATAGCCAGAATACTCAATAAGGCAGCACATAATGTGATTAATGGGGCAAATATTTTTAACAGGTTTGAGTTAGTAATTGAAACCTTGCAAAAGACTGCACCCAAGAAACAAGATTATTTGAAGTCATCCTTGTTTCATGTTCTAATTTCATGCAAGGACCGGAAATGATGCAGTTGTGCAACATCCAATGAACTTTTTTTTTTTTTTAAATTAACTAAGAGATAAAAAATGAAGAGGTTTTTCTTTCTGAAGTTTGTGAAGCAGCTGTTTAAAGCGCATTCTGAGCTTGAGAGAGGTTTCCTGGGATAAATCAAAGCCGGTCACATGCTATGTGGTATTTCCACTGTGTCCTTGATTATCTAAGAGCACAGCAAGTAATCAAGAGTATCCTTCCAGCTCAGCAGAAGCTATTTCCACTTACTTTCTCAGTAAAAGAGGCTCCACTTCAGCTGAAGTCTGCTGTAGCTGGAAAAATTGAAGGCTTTCTATTTTCCCCCAGGGGCTATGTGTCTTGTGTCCATCAGTAACTTAGCACATTATTAGCTATAGAAGTCTTTATGGGTTATGGGAACCTGTTTTTCTTCTTCCCCTTCACTTGCAAAACACAGGATTTTATATTACTGTTCACAGATTGAATATACATTACTCTCCACTGCTAAAATTCCTTTGTAAACATACACTACAGTCAACTGGCTGTGGGTTCTGCGATCAGTGCTGGAGGTGGCAGCTCTGCAGGGAGTTGGAGGGCATCTGTGGAAGAGCAGCTCTTTGCTGGTGGAGTGGGGCTGTGCTCCTGGGGTTTTCCCTGCCCAGGCAGCATTTCCCCGGCTCAGACGGGGTGAGGCACCTTCTTGCCACACCTGGACACCGGCTTCACAAAGGGGCTTCCCAGCCCCATCACAGGAGGTGGAAGAAAAGTAGCTCCCACTTGTAGACAGCTTCTTTTCCTAGTCCTGAACTTCTCCTGCAGGATAAAACTACCGTCATTTGAAGTTCTTCTCCATCCTCCCCAGTCTTCCCTGTTCCATTAAACCCAGTATAGCTGTGTCTTTATCTCCTCTGGTATATCTCCTCTGTTGGAACTGGAAAGGGCATCCAATGCCTGACTGCAAACATCCAGAATCAACTGGCTAAACTTCGTTAAGTATCCAATGTTCAGCCTGGAAATGCCTAACCACTAGAAACACAGAGCAGTTCCAAAATATTCACAGAAATCTGCTCCTTCACCTTAATTTTCCAACCCTCAGGAGTGCTAAATCTCCAGCCATACCGAATTTCTTCTCCTAATTTTTTTCATGTATTGAGAAAGGCACGCATTAGAAATATCAGTTTATACACACCATCATAAATACAGTTATTAAAGTTTTGTGTCAATCAATTTATCATTTCAGGAAGAAGCATTACACCGGATAGTACCTCCCACTATTTAATAAACAAAGAAAAAAAGAAACAAATTAAATTTTCCCATGAAAGCTACTTAATATAGAGTGCCATCTGCTGGCACAACTGAATTGAGGCATTGTTCACAAGCATACAGGTTCAATAAAGTTTTGTTATGCCCTGTTAAAGGCACATTTCAACTCTAAGCTGTTTCACACTTTCAGTTTTATTTATTCATGGCGATGCCTTTACAGACTAAAAGGGCAGTCATGCACAGTGGTGTAGACAGCTCTTGTGTGAACATGGGGGAAAAAGCAGTGTCTATTAATTCACATTTTTATATTCAAAGTGTGTCTTTGTTGTTTGGGGATTTCTGTATGTATCTATTTTTCTTTAACATTAATACATTTTTGAAACTATCATTTTGGAGAAACTGTAAATTGAAAATATAAGATATTTTCTAAAATACTGTGGGTAAGACTTTTAAAAGTACCTACTTTCCTCTTCACCTTGTGCCAAATGTACTTGTATAACTCTTAAGCAGCTTCAAAAATCCAACCTGCAGGTCTCAGATTTAGAAGCATATTACCGATAAAATACTGTTGTATACCTGCTTGGTGTTTTTTTCTACAAAAGTATGTGGATCAAGCCTTTCTGACTCCTAAATGCTACTTAAATACCTTTAAAAAATACTGCTTCCTCCATAACCAGGATAAAAAGAAAGTTGCCTGCAGTTGGCAGCTAGGTGTTGCCAGTGTCCTAGGTCCTGGGCTGTGCCAACAATGAGCTGAACAGTGAGAAGAACTTGAAGGTAAGAGGATGGAGGAAAGCAAGAGATAGTGTGCTACCTTGCTAAACTTTCTTCTGTTTAAAACCAAAGTTAAAGTAACATTGTCTTTTGCTAGCTCGAGGACTACTTATTGAAGAAGTCTAGTTTGCATTTAGGTGTTACCACTATTAGCAACATTTGCACTTCAGGCTACATTGGGGAAATAAAAAAAAAATATCTTAGGAAAACCTCATTCACTGCAGGGACAACAGAGATTTTTATTATTCTACGACACTGGAGTTCAATTTCTGATTTCCAGCATGTTCACAGCAAAAGGTACTTTATTGTCTTCCCCATAGAAATTACCATTCAGATTGCGGCTCACTCACACTCCCTCCTCTTACTTCTTTAGAGGCAGTTCCATGACAAAATGTACCGGAACAGTTCCTGAATAGTTAAGCTCCTTCTATATCTCTTTTCTAGTGATAACAGCTATTCCATTTTGCTTTTCTTATAATGTTGTTTCACATCTGACTCTTTGTTTGACTTCATCTGCTTTGTTGTGCAGTTCCTATGAATTATTGAGGCAGTTTCCAGTTGAATCTCGCTATCCAAATTAAGTACTCCTATTTTTAACTACCCACTTCACTATTATCCTCGTAGTATTTACTTCCTCTTTACTGTCCATTCTCTTATCAGTCAGGTTAGCAAAAATCCAAGAAGGCTACTTCGCCAGGTACTTAATCAGGCAAACATCTCAACCTTTGCGTTGCTGCTTTCACCAATCCTGATGATAATCATTAGCTTCCCAAATATTTGCCCTCTGGGTCTAGAAAATAGAAGAATTCCCACAAAGATGTTTGAACATCATCCCCCATCTAGCACAACCCTCTTTGAGCCGCTCAAGCAGGATTCTTATTCTTACAGTCAAACGGCAGAATGGCAATGAAAGGATTCTTCCCCAGCCTCTTCAGAATGACTTTCACACTCATGCCAACCCCTCACAGCGTTGTGCTTGGACAGACTTTGCACCAGACTGTTTTCTAGATGCACTCTGATGGCCAGCTTCTTTATATTTCTTATCAAAAACGTAATCTTTCAGAGCAACATGAAGTTCCTGTACTCTGGCCTTCTTGCTTCCTTTTTGCTTTCCACCGATCTGTTTTCTTCTCTTATTCTTCAGCCGCTAGGCCCTGCTGTTACCATTTACTCAGTCTCTTCTTTCTTGCTGCTCAGTATTCTGTCTCTAGCTGTTGCACCCCATCACTCCTTCCATGGAACAAACCCCTTCCACAGATTTCCTTCACACACTGGTATTTTCCTCTGCCTTGTCATCATTTTCATATACTTCTAGAGGTCTCCTTTTCACCTGGGGATCTGCCAATCAACCCATCTGCAACTCCAGTTATATGCATGCTCTTACCTTTCATCTCGTCTGTCATCGTCAAATGTGTTTCTGTATTCTACCCTCATTTCTAGCTGCATTTCAGGCTCTCACACCTTTTTTTTTCCCCCTGAACATTATGAGATGACCCTTCATGCATATGTAAATTCTGTCAGAAACTCACTGAAGGATAACATACACCTTACAGCTTCTGCATCCAGTCATCTTCTTAGTTTCTGCCATATTTTGGTCTTCTCCACTGGTGCCCAAGTTTTTCTTCCTTACCCTAGGTTTAAAATCAAACAAACCATCTGCATACCAGGGTCCTCTCCAAAATCCTTCTTTTACTAGACTCTTACCAGCCTCTAGTTGCTTTGATTCTGACACCTTTTTACCTACATTAGCCCACCACTTCATTTAGGGTTAAGTATGATCAAAGGCCATGATCAAAGACTTCCTCTTTGTGCTGTTTAAACTAAGCCATATGGCTTTACAACACAGCTTATCTAGTCTTGTTTGAACTGGTTGTGCACTTCCACGCACAGCGATCACTTCCAATCATAGTAAGAAATCCATGTGGATTTTCTGATGCACTTATGCCAAAGCTCACATTACAGTTACCCCAGGCAGAGAAGCCGCCTGGTGTTTTGGAAGTCTGAACCAGTATTTCATAACTCCCCCCTCATTCAACAGTAAATGCCTGGCAGGAGGTGGGCATGCTTTGCTTTTGGGGTGTCGGTTTGGTGGGATTTTTTTCTTTTTCAGAAGTGAAACATCAAAGCAGAGTTCAATCAAGAGCAAAAGTACAGGGTGATGCTGCTGATAATTTGAGAAAAAAATGCTGACAGTCTAAAACCTTCCTAATGCAGCGGCTGATATTGATAAACGCAGGGAAGGACTTAAAACAGTATAATGGCCCTCTCAACTCAGACAGAGTGAGCTACTCATCATAGACCTCCTCTGACATGGCCAATAATTTTCACCAAATATAGTTCATTAGTGTCATTAGGACATTACTGATTCCCCCTTCACCTCTTTTTATTCTCAAAATAAAAATTTGAACAAAAATCTAAATTCGAACTTAACTCTCCAGAGGTAGGAGGTGAAAAAAGTGTCTTTTGCTTTACTTTAAAATGTCTACAAGCACTTCAGTTGCAATATGAAAACACTTTCAGGAAAAAACAACCCATATTCATGATGTTACTCAAGCACTGCAGTACATTATAGTAATTTATACGAAGGCCATATCTGCAAAAAATCAAGGGTGAGAAATACATCCCTTGATGAACTTCAAGTGTTTTTTACATCTGAAACTAAGACTCCTAAATCACTGAATCAGAAATCATTGCCAAGCTGACTGCAGGCTCCACGTTCTTTTCTTTGTTATGGTTATATTATTTTATATTTTTTTATCTGAGGACCAAAGTGCTATATGTTATACTTCTCCTGAAGTTTCATTTTACAATAATGTACATATTATCTGGCTAATCTTTACCATTTCTATCATGAAAACCTAATATTCAGAAAATACTAATGCACTGATGTAGCTTCCAGAAGTCTAATAGCATGAACACTAATATATTGTACTGTTGCAGCTAAAACTTGGACTAAAGAATCAAAATAAAATGTTTATAAATGCCATATATTAGGCTGCCTGGTTTGCTATAAGGTAATAAACAGAAAAGCTTGCATCTAGTCATTCGTGGTTGTTAAATAAGATTCTTTGTGACTTGCAAAAAAACTAGAACACAATGAAGAATTATCAGTGCATTCTCCACGGAAGTCATCTACATGTGTTTATTTAATAAACAGAAGATGGCTTTATTATACACATTTGATTTCCATATGCAATCGTCTCCTTATCTGTCACTTGTATCTAAGCAGGGTGCTTTATACAAATCTGAAAATGAAAAATTCAGAGCAGGGCACAGGAAACTCATTTAATGTCGAGTGCAGTCAAAATCAAGATTTCTTTATTTGTAGTAACAACGCTGTTAAATCAGAAAATTACTCTCCTTTTCTGCATGTCCTTCTTCCTTTACAATTCAGTTGTTTGATCATAAATTGTCGAGTGCAATGACTTGTCTCCTCCACTTTCCACACTGGTCGAGACAGATTAAAAACTCCGGCATACCACCAACCAGTCTCAGCATACCATTAGCATATATATGAGATTTGAGACATTTTCTAATATTCTCCAGCAGAACTCATCTGTCAGCCAGGTGATGAATTATAAAAACTCTTAGCTTGTTTAGAAAAGAGGGGGAGAGTGAGAGAGAGCGAGAAAGAGAGAGAGACAGAAGAGGAAAACACGATCCCACCTTTCTTTTTCATTTTACCCATCCACCCTTGCAGTTATTCATTTAAATAAACACCAAGCTTGATAAAAGAGACATAATGTGAAAGATTTTAATACATGAGCAGCAGAGCACAATTAAAAGCTAATGAAAGTGGACAGAATTATGGAGTGGTCACTGATTTACATAAATAATCTTTTAACACATTTTTTCCCACCTGATGTTAACAAAGATTCATAGGGTGCATTATGACATCCACGTAACTATCATGAGATGGTAACATCTCAGCACAAGGACTGTTCAGAAAATACTGGAATAATAAAAATGCCAGATTCATGCAATTCACAGAGGGTTGGGCCTTTTGTAATCATTCATGAGTTCAACAAGTTTTCATGCACATTCTGAAAATTTCATAGATTCAACTAAAAAAAATATTATTCCTTATTTGCATTTCATTAACCCGTTTGGGTTCTTTTCCTGACTAGAAGGTGGAAAGTGAACAATGGTATCTTGTGACTTAAATGAACAAACCCATGTGCACTATGAGTAGGAAATAGCAAATACATGATGTCACAAATCATGACTATCCTTTCAAATATGTCAGTAGGTAATAACAGCTTATAAGCATATTTGAAAACTATCCAAAGGCTACATGAACGCTTTATATTAAAGAAGGGTTAATATTTATCATAATAATTGACACAATCATCAACTCCCAACATCATTTGTAGTATCCGACATAAACTAAATAATATTTTTATTTCCCATGGACTCTTGGAATTAAAGCTGGGAAAATATTAAAAATTATATACATCTATTTTTCCACAGAAAAGTATTCTCGGGAACAAAGCTTTTCACAAGCTCTAGGAAAATTTGGCAAACACAGTAAAAAAGGAAGAAAGGAGATTTTTTAAATGTCATTTTATTTCATGCCAACATTTTTAACATGTTAATTTCTGAGTGTGACAAAAAGGTTCATTTCTATACTTTGGTGGGGGCTGGTGGTGGTGGAAATCTTATTCAACTTTTCTTTCCAAAATGGTATTTTGGTTTAAAAATTAACCTGACCAGAAAAAAAGAAAGAGAAAAACATTTAGACGAATGAAAGCAACTAAAAATGAAATAAAGCACTTATTTTTCATGGGATTTGTGCTAAAAAAAGTCACAATATAATCATAGTATCTAATAGTGCAAGTATGACAAAGGCCACTTAAAGGTCTACTTAATTAGAAGTTTTGCTAATAAATGTATAAGTGAAACAATGCATATATTAAGTTGCTTTTTACCCATAAGTACCTTTGAGTTTTAGGGCACTACCCAAGCTGGTATCAACTATGGAATAAAGACATAATTATTTTTAGATCGGAATGTGTGTAGAAAAATTGGCGGATTTATATTGGCAGACAATTTGATAAAAGGTTGGGATACAATAATATCAACAACAGTATGGTATTTGTGTTAATATACAAGAGGTGTATCAGAGTATAAAGGTTTAGCCAGTAGACTGAAGACAGCTGTACATACATGGACTAAGAAATTAATGTATATAATTTATCTAAAGTATAAAATAGCATGCTTAAGGAATAGTTATTTGGAACTGATGTTGAGCACTTGGTAACGATTTCTTTTCTGCTAAGCTAAGAAGCTTGTGAGAACACAAGCCAGCAGCTAGTCAGCTATTTTTCCCGTTGGAGCACTTGTTCCGATTTTAGTGATAACCAGAGTTAATTCATACCTATTTTGGTTTCCATTGTGCAGATGTACACAATATCATTATTAACACTTGTGTTTAGAAAGATGAATCAATTTAAGGAACAGATGTCTAACTAGTCCTTTCTTTACTTGATAGTCACCATCTGGTTGCAATACCACAGCTTTTTTCAGGTGTTTCATTTTGAAAATGATAAAATAATTTTTAAAAATCTAGATTCAGACCAATACTTCCCCCACCAAACACTTCCATTTATCGTGAAAGAAAAGGAACAGGATGCTACTAGACACATTAATATTCATTAATTAATAGTTTAGTTAATTAATACTTTACAATTTAAAGAGATATATGTACAAACTATGTCCCAATAACAGCACAATAAGAGTTGTAGTGCACAACGTTACTGTATTGCCGAGTTTCATTGAAGTCATAGAAAAGTAACTGTGATGTGGACATCCAGCTGTTTCCTTGTCAATTTGTGCTGAATACATTCAGTGAAATTACTAGCCCAAGAAATATTACAATGAGGTGATTACCTCCTGATTTTCATTTAGTTTTGGAGTTAAAACTAAGGCCCTTTAAGAGTCTGAAAAAATCTCCTAAAACACTAAAGAAGAGTGTTCTAGGACTAAAAAAGATAGCATTGGAAATCAAAACAGATGTCCTTGCAAGACTGCAAAGCCAATGTTGTAGATTTAAGTGATCCGGATAAGTTGCAAGCTGAAACTTTCAGAGATTTGCCAGCAAAACTCAGCAGTAAAAATCTGGTTAATATTAAAAGCAGAGATGCTTTTTCAACATAATCCTAAATGGATTTGTTGTATCTCATTTTCTTAAGCAGCTTCGGTGAAGAAGTGGAATGAGAAAAATCAGCATGCCTTTACTGTCTTCACTAAGAAAAAGATGAGGGGAAGAAAGCCCCACCCCAAACCGGTAGGTCTAAACCAAGTCCGAGAACGCTCGTATTTATACTCTACTATTATTAGGAATAGAATATTGACTATGGTGAAACCAAATAAGAATATGGAATCTAGACAGACTTAAATTAACTTTTTAAATTCAGGCCCATCTGCTGGTCAAAGCTGAAACAAAGATCTCACATTTACTTTTAAGGAAGTTTGAGTCTGGCTGTGAATCAGGAGTTACAGCTGAGGACTTTCTTCTCATAAAACATCACATAACAGTTTATACAAAACAGAAACTACATTTTGCTTTGAGTATACATAATAGACACTCGGTAGCTTATCCTTTAACAGACAAATTTAACTTGGTCAAGAAAATGGTTAATTCTTCACTGATCTGTTCTAGTATTCCCAGCTGTAGAAAACAAGAAGTGGAGAGTAAAGCAGAGGCAGTTTTGTTCTATGATACAATATTAAGCAAGATTATTGGCGGAAGAAGTCTTTTATCAATGCAAAATTCTGGGAGGAAAAAAATATCACAGAAAAGATGTTATTGGCACATTGATAAATGACATGCCTACTTAACTGGGATCACTGCCAAGGGACAGATCCAGTTTCATGCAGGGTTTCTGTTCCCTTGAACAGCAGCAGCAGATAAAGCAGCAAGCAGTTTATTTTGTGGTGCTTGCAGATCTCTCCGTATGTGGAAGGGTAGGATAAATGTCCTTCTTTCATCATGCCATTATTGATCATTCTGGCATTAGTCTTACCAAGTCAAAGTCATCTTAATGCAGATTTTACACGTGTTGCAATTGATTTTAAAATTTTAAGTATTTACCTGGATGCTGTTTAAAATAATTTAAATAATCTCAATGTTACTTGACATTAGTACGTTATAATCAAGATATTTGCTAAGTATGGATAGGTACATTTCAAATGTGCCTATATCGATGCAAAGACAACAATACCAGACACTTCTGTTGCTACCACAATGCTTTTTTGCCATGTTAACATTAACTCACAGACCCAGTGGTGTTTTACCTGAGTTTCCCACTAAAACTCTGAACCGAAGACCACATTCTACAACTGACCAACTTCAAGGACTCAGAGGAAACCTTACAAAAAGTGGTGCCCAGGTAGTTTTCTATTTAGGAAGATTATTAATCCAGTTCCTCTCCAAACTATGCCATTTCCCATCTGGAACAGCTTTAGAGAAGGAAGAATGCATATTTAAGACCAATTGTCTTAATAAGAAATTTATGATGTTAGCGGAAAACAGGAAGAGACTGCATTCACAGTCAAAATTTCTTTAAAGCTGCCTTTCTATAGTAAATCATCAAAAAGTAACCAATTCAACAGTTTGCTGAATCAAATTCTCCTTTCATTGTGAGCTCCTTTGCTGCTTGTTGTTGTCTCTTTCATTTTACCTCCTCTTTCCTTCTTTGTTTTTTCTTTTTTTGTTTGTTTCCTTTGGCCACTTAATAAACAGTCCTTTACACAACAAATGAATCCTCCAGCTTCCCCTCCCAGGTGAATACTGCAACCACTAGGCTGTAAAATTTCTCTCTTTCAAACTACTCTACGCACAGCAGTGCAGTTTTAACAGGAAGGGAGAAAACCGATTCCAGCTCAGCCCCTCAGCAGACAGCATTGTAGGAGATACCCATTTGAAGTCTTTCAGGCAGTCGGAGCTGGATCAGACTTCTCAGTAAAGCCAGCAAAATCGAATTTTAACTTCTAAACGCTGCCATGGGAGCAGGACACTCTTGCCATGGGTAAGGAGAGTGCAGGGAGGAGGGGTGGTACCAGGACTGAGGAGCAGCAGTGAGCTGGCAGCTCCTCTCCGATCTGCACTGAGAGGCACAGCAGCACTCACTGGGTATGGATCCTCTCCAGAAGCAGCAGCCGCCCCACATGTACTTATCCTTTCTGTAGCAGCAGCAACAGCATCCAACCCAGTTACAATCATGTTGCCACTCTAGACAAGACTGCTTGCTTTGCCTCTTTCTAGAGAAAGCCCCATCAGCAGTGAAGGCCTTTCAATCTGACCTTCTGATGACTTGAGCATGTTCAGAAACTGCTTTGCTAACTATGCACTTCTCCAGCCAAATTGCCAAGAAAGTTATTAGCCGCCCCTGTGTTTTCAGAGGAGCCCCATCTCAGCAGCCACTATCCAGTACAGTCTCCAAACGTTTCCTCAACTCAGGTTTTTAAAGGATTTAGCTTTTGATGGAACATCTATGTTCTTGCTTCCAGATGGTCTAAACTGCTCTGATTGATCAAGCCTGGGGCAATCCTGGATGAGTAAAAGAAGCCAAGATGCCTGGGAGCCAACATGCACCAGAGGAGCCACAGTTGACAATCTCAAGTTTGGATCCACAGGCTTGAATTCATTCTAAGTCTCTCTTTAGGTGCAAAAGCCCATTCATGTACGGATAGCACAAGGTTTTACATAAACATCATCAATTGCAGTGTTCATGTTAAACAGCAGACCAATAGGTACTTTCATGTACAGGTCTAATACGTACATTTTATAAAGCAGGAATACCATGTCACAAGATGCTCAGTGAATAAAGTACATTCCTGTATAAGCTTTCTCTGATAAATCTTTCTGACCACACAGTCTGCTGACCAAACATGCATGTGCAACGAAGCATGACTTAGGTTAAGATAATGGTGAAACGGAGGGCCAACAATTGGAACCATATAACCTCGAAAAACATAATACAACCTACCCTAATTTATATAAAGATTAAATGTGCAGTGTGAAAGCTATAAAAAAAAAAACCCCACACATCCTGTTCTTGCCTACTCCCTGCTTACATAAGACTAACGCTTTGCAAAGTTCTTTCCAAAAGTCAAATTTTGAGAAAAGTCTGATGCATTTTGTACGTACTATTACACCTAAAAGACTGCACATTGTGCTGCACTGAAAGATACAGGAACACCAAGACTTCTAAACAAGCTATAAGGTTAGTAGATCTGATGCTCAGTTTACCTTTTGTAACAGTCAGGGTTTTGCTATTTTGGCACAGTTTTCTATCTAAAGAAAAAAAAAAAAAAAACAACTAAAACCACCAAATGCTACAAAGGTGTAAAGCTAACAAACTAAAAGTTAATTATCAAAATTTCTGTATTTTTCATTCTATCAGATGCATTTAATCGGAACTATGGAAATGCTTCAGACCTATTAACATCTAGAATACAAAATAAAGTTCTTTTAGATAAAAATAGGGTTTCTTACAATATGTTTAGTCTTTAAAAGTTGTATGAACTACTTCAAGTATTTTCAAAATCTATTGATAACTGGGCATGGAAAAGTAATCCCTATTTTAAAAATGCTGTCATTTCTTGCTAGACCTTGAAACAATCTCCAGCTAGGACAGGACTCAGTAACCTTCAGATTTCAGGAAAGAATATTGTTGTAATTCAAATGGAACAGTCTGGGGAGTCAAGAAATTGCAGGAGAACAAAAACACCAGGCTAAAAGCAGCAAATCAAGAGCTGACACTAGGGAGGAAGGGGTAATCCAAGTGGGACTGGAAAATGGGGCTAAAATTCTTAGATTTGGGCAGAGATGTGCACAGTGAAAAGCACAGTAGCACAGCAGGAGAACAGACAGGAGCATCCAGCAGGGAAGGTAACCTCTGTATTCCTTGATTCTACTAGGCTGTCTGGAGAATCAGGACCAACAAGTACTGCCTCATTTCTTTTTTTTTAATTCATGTGCCTAATGTATTGGGGCTTTTTGAAATTTTTCCATTACAAACTGCACATTCATGGATGCCCGCTAAAGGCATGTTTCCAAAAAGCCTACATTGCTCAGCTCTCATGGTATATGAGACATATATGATGGTATATGAGACAATATGAGAGGCGATTGCATCCTCAGCATTCACAAAAACATTTTACAGTAGGCCGGTTCTGGATTTCAGCTGTTAAATTCTGCCATTTCCTATCCTTCCTGGCTTATTTTCCTATGAAGAAAGGTGACTTTAAAGGGTCTAAACTACATATGTTTAAGGGAGGACATTGGTCAGGATAGATATGGAATTCTCACTCTGAGCACTTTCACGCCCATGTAAGGTCAAAAAGCAATTTGTGGTTGAATATGGCAGATATCACAGAATCACAGAATGGTAGGGGTTGGAAGGGACCTCTGGAGATCATCTAGTCCAACCTCCCTACCAGAGCAGGGTCTCCTAGAGCAGGTTGCACAGAAACGCATTGTGACTCTTGGAATTTGAGATAGGCACATTTTTCAGGTTAAAACTGTGATTTAAGATGCAGATCATATGAGTTCCACCTGAACTGAGATGAAGACTTAATGAATCTCTGAAAAATGTCTGCTCTCCAGCACTATGTCCAAGGGTGCCTACAATCAACTCATATCTCCATTTTGGATGGGAGTTTCCTAAGCACTGAAATAGTCATGCAAATGCATTAACCTTCTCTAAGCTAATACACAATCTGAGGTGGGACTGAGAGATGGCTGAAGACACATGTAACTCTGTCTGTTGATCATGTACATATAGACCTTTCCTAATACAATTGGACAATGATGAATTCAGCCCAGCCCAGTACTCAAAAGCACAGTCATAGACATGGTAAAATACCCTTTTTTCCCAGTAACAGTGTACCAGATATCTCATTCAGCTAAAAGCTAAGGGACAGAAGTGCTAGACACTCCTGCAGCCTGCAGGAGTTGAAATCCATAGGTCTCACCTTCTTGGAAAAGACACTTGCCTCTGGAATATTGATAAAGCTTAGGACTGGTCCACCTTTCATCCTACCTGCGGAGTTGGGGCCACTGTCAGGAAGGAAAAGATGGGCTGAATAACTCAATATGCAACTTTGGCTCAAGCACCCAAATTACAGGTGCCCTTGTCCCACGTAGCCCAACATCTAGCTTTAAGCATCCTTCACCCTTTGAGTTCTTATCTCTTCGTTGGCTAGATAGATAGGGAGTTTAGATAACTAGTTTACATGTTTTTAAATATCCTCGTTAGGACCAGCGGTCGGTGTTCGTTCAGGTGCTGTGTTTAACATGTGTCATCTGATCTTGGCCACAATTCTAGCCTGCTATGGTGTAGGCCCACTGCAACAGCAGAAGAATGCTGATGGGCATCACAGAAACCCTAAAACAGACAGTATATTTCAAATATGAACGTGAAAAATTATAAAACACACCTGATAGTTGTGAAAGGGGGGATTAAAATTATTCAGTTATTACAGTCGTCGCTAGTTCATTCCCAACATAGTCATTTATTACTTCATCCTCACATGTATCCTTTTCTGAAATCATCAGAAAAAACTTAAAAGCTTACCACGTGCCTGGAATAATAACGCCACCCGGAATGGTAGAAATCTCTTTCTTAGCAAAAGAAGACATAAAGCCAACATCTCTCAAGACTACCAAAGACCTCAGATCTCTTCCGGTCTATTTGCTACTGGTAAATACAAAAGAGAACAAATCATTACATTAGTAAAGAAAGCATTGATAAAATTCATTTAAGGAGTTACATGCCCTTGGACAACATCTGCAGTTAGCCATTTGACTCAATATCCTTTTCATAGTGCACCCTAAAACAGTAAGCATAGCAGGAAGGGTGCTTCAGTGACCGCTGTAGTAGTCATTGTTTGCCCTTGCCAAGATCCTGTTCATTACCCAACATCACAATTTAGGTGTAGAAGTTATTATTAAATAAAGTTACTGAGACCTTTATGAACCTAATAACAGTGAACCTGAATTATATACGTAATTAATCATTAAAATAAATTACGTACATTCTCTCCAAAGGTACATTACTATTCTACACTTTATATCAGCCTTCTGGTATAATATATATGTATGAATGTAGAAGTCTGTGAAGCTACACCTCATTGGAGTCGCGTCTACTAGTTTTACCCCCAGTAAAATTTAAGAGAATTTTGTAGGATGGCCAGATTGATGACATTTACGAAGTCCTGTCCTATGCCGTCCCAGACAACCTTATAGAATCAAGGATATGGCCTGAAGAAAGAATATGTTTCTTTGCACTGTGCATCTATCAAATCGATAAGTATCAATTTATCTTTTTTCTATCATAATAATTTAAGTAACAAAAGAAAATTTCAGCTGGCAAGCGAAACAGTCAGAAAACTGGCCCTAGACTATATATGGTTACAATCCGACTCTCCCTCAGTCCTCAAATGTGGAACTTTCTTATAAAAAATGTTCCGTGACTATGGAAATGTATCTGCATTCTACCCTCTCCTAGCCCATTAAGGTGACTGATAGACTTTAGATTACAGTGACTTGAAAAAAAAATTACTTTTTTTAGTATAAAAAAAGAAAAAGACATTTTGAGAAAAGAAAAGAAAAAAACCCACCTTTTCAGTAAAAACAGAAGGCAACAGAAGCTTTGGAACAAGTGCTTGCCAACAGAAGGATTTCATGCTTTTGTTAATTAAAGGAACAAAGAAAAAACAGTGCAGTAGGCTGTATCCTACATAACAGCTTCTACTAATAAAAAGTAATAGACAATTTCCTGCATTCAATTCTTTTGAATACTATTATACAAGGTAATAGAGTTTTGGAAATGGAAGTCCTAGCAGCCTGTCAGAAAGAGCTTTCTTCCACTTTTTTTTATTAAATGACTAAGTGCAGCAGTCTGTGTCCTATCTCTCCCTCTTGCATCTATTGGATTGTATTATTTTACATTTTGATTGAAATGATGTCACCAGCAGATAAAAGCCTGGCCCAGGCATTGTAATTGAATCAGCCTGAGTTGTTTATTCTAGTGATCTACAGCGATGCTTTCCTTGTCCTAACACAGAATACATAAAAGATCCCCTCTTGTTTAACATGCTACTGATTAGATCTATTTTTTTAGAAGGAGGAGGAATCAAATTGGGGGGTCGAGAGAGTAAGAACTGGAATTTGGGGGGAAAATTGGAAAAAAACGGATGAGAAGAGACACCATCTGCAAAACTTTCCATGTGTGACTGAAAGTTTAAATAAATAAATTTCACATGGCATCAGTACCAGATGCAAACAGATTTGATTGACAACATTTAAATGACAGCTAATGGGAACTTGTACAATTTTTGAAAGGTTTTTCATGCTCATTTCCTAAATGAGAGGCCTATTCAAGCTTTTATTTAAAAATAGTGCTTATCTTGGAAGAAAAAATACTTCAAATTGCTTTTTTTTTTTTACTGCTATTAAAAATACAGTATGTTGGATAACTAAAGTATTGTTATTGACATGTCCCATTTTCAGTTAACATATTTTACGTTTAATAAACTAAAACAACATTTGACCTGAATATATAAGGATATCCTGTAATTGATATTACTGAGAATTACCTTTCACAAAATATATAACAGACAGAGGCAAAAAAAAAAGTATAAAAACCTTTAATTTGGCAAGTTCTGACAAAATCTACTTTCTTTTGTAATTACTTTAAGATACAGTCTATCTTTTATGCTAAGTGCCGTTTCTTTTTTTGTTGTTGTTCTCCCCCCCCTTCCCCCAAAGCCTCAGTGAAATAAAGAAAGAAATTGCACTACTTTATGTGATGTAATTTCTTCAACAGCATTTTTGGTGGTGGCGGCAGGTTTATTCGTTGGGGTTCTTTTTACTTTATTCTGTGCCTTTCCTGAAAAATAAAGTACAATCGTATGAGGTTTAGCAGTAGTGCCAAGATGAAAGTAAGCCAAGCCCATCAGGCAATTTACTGAAAGGTTTTTTTAGTTGAAACCTATGCTTTCAGTTGTTTGCCTCAAATCTGGAGCTAGGAGCTTATTTAGTTTGTTATCGGGGAGTTCTGGATGAGAAGGAAACAAAGATGTAATTTGAGAAAGCTTTTTTTTAATGCATAAATAAATTCTTTGAGCACAAATAAAAATATTTACTTTACAAACAACTACAATTAACAAAATATTGTCATGGAAATGGATATTAAGTAAAATAATGAAAAACTTAATTTTTTGGAATTTTTTTAATCTAAATTTTTTTAAATATATGCAATAACTGTAACAAGACTATTTTCACAAGTTACAATTAAAGCCATCAAAAAGATTTTTATGGCCACAATATATACAAAAAAAAACCTTCTCCCATACCATTTACACTCTATTTAGCATTCCTAATAGCTGCATTACAAAATTCATTCATAATAATTGCTGATACCTAACAAATAGACCTTTGAGACCTTCAGATTTTTGTAATTCATTTATTGTCCTGAAGGTATTGTTATTTGAAAGCATTTGCAAAACATTTTTTTTTTTTTATATTTCTAGTCAGTCATGAACTCAGAGCTGGGAAGCTACAAGATGCACTATCTACATTTATAAATGTGTTTGTTTGGAGTGTGTATTTTGGCTGAGGTTAACCCTTCAATATGCATTTATTAGACCGAGCTGGGTAATACACTTTTCAGTTACCTTGGTTTTCAACACTGCTACCCACTTTGAAAGTTCATAAAAAAATAAACTGAAATAAAGAACAAACTAATTCATATCTGTTGTTAAGAATTATAAAAACAACTCATTGCTTTATTTATATACAAATAATGTATATCGCTTTTGGCCTTGTAACATAGAGACAAACTGCTCTGTGGCCATGTAGAGAGACCCAGGCTCACCAAAGCACCAATCCATATTCAGTCCCCAGAGCTGCTTAAATATAATTTGCATCACAGAGGTTACGCATTTGGTCTCTGAGAAAAAAAAGAAAAAAAGTAGGCAATGTTGATTTAGCCTCCCTTCAATACTCTCCAGCAGCTGCCTCAGGGAATAGCACTCAGAGGAACATCCCAATATGCCATGCTTTTTCTCACCATCACATTACTTTCTTGTTAAAGCATAAGTGGTTGGTACAGGCAAATTGATTTCAACAAAGGAAAACCATTGTGAACATGAACTCCGGTATCTAATCCCCCGAAACACGAATGGAGATTTATTTATAACTCAAAGATGCAGAATTAACTTTGTAATAGCAATTTTCGTGATTTTTGGAGTTTCCACTATGAATTCCTGTGATGCTTGGATGTCTGCCATACATCCTAATACCATCAATGGGATTCCCTATTTTAATGGGAGTTGGTTCAGGTGCTGCCAGCAGAAATGTGTGAAGAAAAAGAAAGAAAAGCCTATATTTCCATTTATTATTTGTAGTCAGTCTCTTATGAGAGCCTTTTCCCATGAGATTTGCAGCCACAAGCATATTTGATATACCAGTTTTGGACTTTTGCAAGCTTATCAAAACCAAACTAAACTTTCAAACCTATTAAAGCTTGCAAAAAGGATGTAAGCTGGCAAAACTTAATGCCAACAAGTGCAAACAGTGACCAGTAAACAGGCAGATGGAAATGGACAACAACAGCCAAACAGTAGTGCATGTGATAAAAATGCAGCAAAACCAAGTCTTTACATAAGAGACAGATGATGTATGGGTGTTTCCTTTATTTAAATAGTGACATTTTAAAAGATACTGAAATGCCAGTACTAATGATGTTTAAGCTGGAAAAGGCACAATGGACCCTACACCCTGCCTTCTTCCAATGCTCCAAGCATATGAAAGTCATCTGTATTATCAACAACAAGATCACATAAGAGAGTAATTTGTTGGTTTTTATGGGTGGGAATAACAAAACTGAGGTTCAGAACAGCAAGGGTTTCAAATTAAGTAGTGTGCTTTTAAATCCTGAAATACTGTTTTAATTTCTCTCTTAAAATAACTCATTCAGGAAACTGAAATGAGTGAGCAGCTTGTATTGATAGACACATCATTGATATTTCAGGTCTTTCTTTAATCACCGAACCAGGCTTGAATAAAAAAATAAAGCAAGCAGCAAGATGCTGAAATTTGAAGTATATCCTATCTCTTAACCAAGGTACAGAATACGGAAGGAAACTGGGTTTTGGTGATAAGAAATGGCAGTTTCCATGATCAATTGTCTTGTTTTGGATATAAACAATATCTCACAACCTAAATACAACTATTTCTAAAGCGATTCACATAAGGGACCAGATTTTCAAAAACACTGTGCCCCAGCAGACTCCTCCAAAGTCAATTGTTTAGAAAGCTAATTGAGGAATCCAATATACTATCCTGCTTCTGAAAATTCTGATCCAGACAATTTAAATAATGACCAACATAGCCAAGTACATATAGGTCCTCCTGCATTTTCTCAGAACTGATACTTCAGCTATGTTTTGTCTTTTCTTTTAAAAATAATTAGTCGCAGCAGCTATGCAGCTCCTTCACGAAATCAAAACAAAACCAAAAGACTGTGATACATTCTTACCATTAAGGTATTGTAAGAAAACCAGTAAAATATAGATGTTAGCGTCAGCCTTGAAGGAGTTATTATATACTAAAACAAATATAGAGATATGACTAATTCTGTGGCTATATATATGCATATATACACATACATGCACATACACATAAGAAAAGCATAGTGTGCAATTACCTTCTATAATATTTATGAAATGAGCTAAAGATTAATTAATTGCATTGTAAAAAATGTGATTGCTTAATAAAATGCATTGCAGCTGAGAGAAAAGATGTTTGTGTAGCATATTTTTCATCCAAAGAAGTGTGAATATAAAAAAAAAAAGTTTACATGTCATCCTGTTCCATCTTTGCATGTACTTGCTCTTTATCTCTAAAGCAGCATACGTTCCATATGAGAGAGGGGGTTGCCATGGTATCTGCACTTTAAAAAATTGAATAGCAGATCTAAAAGAAGCATAAAATCGATTTAACAAGTTGTCATGTAAGTTACCCTGGCCCATAAGGATGAAGTCTATGCACCTTTTTCTATATAAAATGTTCAGGTTTTAAAAAAACTAATTGTAATTTTTTAGTCACAGAGCTAAATACGCTGCTTGTCATTAGGTTTGTTTCGCCAACTTACAAATCATTTGGGTGTGCACGTGGAAAATACACATAATTTCAAGCATTTTTTCCTTTTCTCTTAAAAAATACAACAAAACACAGAATTCGTAAAGAAATAACTGTAAGCACTGTTCCTAATACAGAAGGTAGAATACCGACATATAATCAGACACAGAAATAAATCTTACCTAAAAATTCATTGCTTTATGAAGTTCTTTTTCATTCTAAAGAAAAGAGGTTTCAATAATCCCTTGAAAATGGGCATTTTTTTTTTTTTTTACTACTCTGAAGAGAGCAGTAACTTCTTACAGTCACAGGTACAAAATAGTCATTCACATTTCTAGTGCCCAGTCCGCAGGGGAGGACAGATAGTTCTTGCAACTACAGAGATGTGGTTTCACAGGCAAATTAGAGAAACTGTTTTTCCTTCTTTGTTTTGTTTTTTTGTTTTGTTTTGGTTTTTTTTTTTGTTAAGAAGAGAGAGAAATATGAATGGAAGAGCAGGATGGGTGGAAGATGACTGTTCCAGAACTATATCCTCTCAACTTTCCTGCAGAATAAGTTACCACCAACTCGTTGAGTAAACCCCAGACAGAATCATTACCTCTGCCGAAACACCCTCCTTGGCAGAGTATAGCCTTTGGGAAAAGGTCAATGTTACCTAGCAACTACTAAGAGCCAGTGCCTTTTTATAAATTAACCCCTTCATATGAGGCTTCAGTAGCACCTCACATCACAAAAGGACTTCCTATTTTCTGCACAAAACACACTAGGAATTTTATTTTCAGTTTCAATGGGTTCAGCTGTTGAAAGCTGCCCAACGAAATCATGGCTGAACCTGGAAATTCTTTTAAGGATTGGATTTGTTCAGTGGAATATATAATCCTGACTGTGGTCGAATAGAATTATGCTGATCTCTTGTAAACCCATACAAAAATCAAAGGCTGCTTCGCAGAGAGTTTCCAGAATTTTGCATGCCAAGTTTCCACCTCCATGGCTTGGCTGCAGTTATGTCCCACAACAGGAGAGTCATAAAGCAAAGATGAGGTGGATGTGCAAGGCACAGTCCATGGAGAAGCCACAGACACTGCTCCCTCTATGAGGTGGGCATGCAGTCTTATTGATTTGCTCTCCACTGTTTTGAAGGTAAAGTCCATTTTGAAATAGAAGGTAAACATGACTGGATGTGACTAAGGGAAGCTCTTCAGCTCAAGGATCCCAAATAGCTGACATTTGGGGGATTATAGCGCTCAAAGAAAATGCCAGAGCTGTCAAGTAGGGGAAAAGTGAGCCTGTGTTAGAGAATGCAGGCAGAAACTGTGCTAAGAGCAACTGAGAAGGGGGCAACCTCTCTACTCAATATTTTATACCTCCTAGGACTCAGTCATGGCCCACTGTTTGTCTAGGTTTGTTCTCTCTCAAGGAAGCATCTCTAGGTCAACAGACTAGCCCCCAAATTTATACACAGTTCACCTACCAACTGGCATGTGTAAGCTGAGGAGCTGTGAGTCTTCCAGACCCGTCCCTCTATGCCATGACACAGTAGAAGAAGCAACAGAAAGCTCCAAGAGATGCAATGGTTGGACTACAGAACCACCATTATTGCAGGCTGTATGGAAAAGCACAAATGTGCTGCTTTTTAGACATGGCCACTATCTGCATACTCCACTGTTATTTTCAGAGAGATTAAGATGAGATAGAAACATTTTGCTGAAGTTGGGTGAGAAGCTGAGTTACCATTTTTGCTCCTTACCACTTTCTGAGTAGTAAAGATTTATTTAGTCACAGTCCTGTAAGACAAGTTTATGTCTTCAGTACTTCATGTGGAAAACGAGGAAGCTAAAATTAACATCCACCCTCTAGAACATCACCATACTTAACACAACACCTAAAGTATTGTATAGGATTTAAATCCAATGTCTTAACCCAAAATCTCCCAGCCTTTCTCTGCCTGCAATCTGTTACCTAATTTATGGTAGAAAAATACAATCTTGTCCAGCTATTCTCTAGCCAGCAGTAAACAGTCACTTGACTTTTAATCCTAGTTCTACCTCAGTGAGAAAAATATCTCACTGGCTAAAAAAAAATTAAGATCTTTTTGTGACGTGGGTTTAGGACAAGAGGTTCATCTTTACAGCTCACAGCGTTTTGCAAAAGTACGCAAGTAAGAGTAAAAACATATTTCAGACAGAAAAGCCAATTGCATCAAATATGCACTTTCCCAGAAAAAGACAGCTAAACAGCAGTGTCCATTCCCATTTGGCAAGATGCGCACTTGCCATCCATTCAGCAAACACTTTGCTGCTGACTAGTTGTTGCGAATTCTGCCACCTGCCCACCAAAAGGATAAGTGGGTCAAGCAGATGAGGGCATATGCAGACAAGGAGGGTCTCTGAAGTGCGGGAAATAAGAAAGCGCAGGATGCTAATCTTTAGGAAGCCGCATTCCACCAGAGCTACTCTTTAGGGAACAAATTGATAGATTATTTTTTTTATTGCTATTTTTTTAAGGAAATCTAGAAACTTTACCCAAAACTGTGACTTCAAGAATACATCTAAACCCAACACCATCCCCCCCCACACACATGGCAAACTCATGATAAAATTTGTAAAAGATGGCAACCCTGACTGAAATGGCATGAATGGAATGTAATATTCTAGAAAAGGAAGTGCCATCGATTTAAATGGCATTTCACATTTTATTTTCCATATTATTCTTAGTCTAATATTTTATTTGCATTTTTTATTACTTTGGACTCAGCTGTCTCTAATTAAATACCCTCATCTTTTTAGCAACTCAGAACAATTTATTTTGTATCCAGTAAGGCATTAAGTATTTCAAATGACTCCATCCAACACACGTTACACACAATAGGTTTGTCAGCAAAGGACTGTCCATTTGACTATTGTATTATGTCCCTCTTCATGTACCTTAGTCTTCACTGCTTCTTAATAACCTAATTAATTTTAGTTCATCTGCATTCCTCATCACCATCCTGCTTCCTTTGCAGGAGAAAACATATGGAATACCAGTGGAACCGCCATAACTAATGTCAGGATTTTCTTCTTAAGAGGTTTGATAAATTGTCTAAATATACATGTGCTTTGAGTTACAGGACTCATTAAAAAATAATCCTTTTTTAAGGCTGAGAACCATAATTAGATCAGGATTCGTGTCTGTCAAGTTGCCTTTTTTATATCACTAGATTAGGAGTTTAATACATAATACATGATAGACCCCAGGCCTTCTCCAGAGCCACTTTGGTTTGGATCCACAATGGAGGTAAGGGTAGAATTTATTTCAACCAATCTTTGAGGCCTACTCAGTAGTCGTCAACATCTGAAATACTCATTTTTTATTTTTTATAGCCAATGGACGAAAAGGCACTTCTGGGATACAGATCACCTTAACAAAAGGTAGATGCTTCTGTTGGGTAAGAAGAGCCCTGGTGTGCTCACTGGCTGTAAAGGGGCTCTAGATGACCCGCCCAGGTATGGAAGGCCAAATCTGAAGTTAGGTGGAACCAGCCACATGCCAAGGGCTCAGAAGATGTACCTACCTGCAGGTCACTCTCTGGGCATTATCTGTAACTGATTTTGTCTTGAGACAAAACCTCTGTGTCTACCTTGTAAGCCTAGCAGGAACCAAATATGAGGTTATCTTTTACATATTTCATATACTAGTTGGGTTCTGGTTTGGTAAACCTCCAGACATATCAGATTAAGCCTACATGAAAATCATCAACTGAAGTACAGCAGTTGGACATGTACGACAGTACACATCCTAATCCTACTGCTGTTTCCACAGGAACTATAAAGATATTTCCAGAAAATAAAATTCAGTTAACCTTTTTAAAATGTCTGTCTTGGAGAAACAGAGTATATATACACATAAATATTTATATACATATACATACACACACATACATATATATATATAATGCACATATATATAGATGTGATGTAAACCAGTAAATTAAAATGTCTGTCTTGGAGAAACAGACTATATATATACATAAATATTTATATACATATACATACACACGCATACATATATATATATAATGCATATATAGATAGATGTGATGTAAAGCGGTAAATTATCATTACAGGCACAGAATCAAAAGTTAGAAATAGCAGAATTAAGCTTACAAATCTAAGTGATTTTGCGAGTGTTTAAGTACTATTTGGATACATGCCTTCCAGTCTTTAGTAGAAACCCTAGCACAAGAGAATTTGATGACATTTTCATTAACTTTAATTTTTTGAGGTAATGTATCCTTAAATATCTTAGTTGCTATAAGTTTGCAATACGCTTTGTTCTTTGCCCTCCCTACGCACTTCCTTGTAGGTTTGGTTTGCGCTGCTGTTCATTTTCTCACTCTCCCATCTCAATGTTGCAACTTCTTTCTTTTTCTATGTCCTTCCTCTTGGCAGGCCGGACAAACAGGAATAGCAAGAACATTTTTGAGAACAGAAAAGAACAATTAAAAATGTGTATCACAAGCGATTTCTTTAAGCTATTTCTTGTGAAAATGCTGATTACGCATAATAAGCTCTTTGTGTAGAGGTATAACATCTCATGAATGTCTCCTACACTGGAAAGGAACAAAAGATTACCGAGCTGCTAAAATACCATTGTGAACATTGTGAACCTGCTGTTTTGTTCTGAGAGCTTACATCCTAATTATAGCATTTTTCTTTTTTCTTTATTTAAGAGTCTTTTTTTATCGCAGTGTGAACTGGACATAAACATTCCTTTGGATCCTATGTGTAAATAATGAAAACATAAAAACTATGGATTTTTCCCCTATCAAGCAGGTTAATAGTTTAATTGTATACGGTTATTCTTACATTAAAAGCTGCATACCTGGCAAGCTTTATCGGGTAACAGGGACTTTTAAATGTGCCAATGTTTCTACAGAAGTAACGCGGGTCAATTGCAAAAGGGATAACCATAATGATTAAATCATTAAAATTTTGTCTATGCTTCACAGAGCATAGAGAAAATTAACTTCCCACCAACCTCATTTTTCTGCTGAACATGAAATAATGATTTTCTGCCAGTATAATTACAAAGCTAACATCTGATAGAGTCAGCATCCAGGGGGGATTATCACATGCATGAGTATTAGACCTCATTACCAGCTTGACTGCAAAATTATTACATCTTGTAATTGGATGGTGAGATTTATATACAGATTGGCTGGGTTCTCTGTAAGATTGTAATTACAAGCTTCGTTGGTTCGCTACTTATCACACGGTGCAGGAGGAGGCAAAAACAAGCAGAGGAAAGACCATTTCATTAAGCCATAACCCTATCAAGGGAGGAGCACTGTAACATCCCTGTATTTATTAGGCCAAACAGAGCTGTTTGCAGAAGGGGAGGCCATTTATTACCGCCTGACAAATGGGATTTCATTTATTTAACCTCGGTGATCTATTTCAGTAAAATGTACAAACGAGCCATCCATTTTATGATTCCGGAGTCAACGCCTCAATTATCTAAAGGCTAACTGACTGTTAAAGCACCCATCTGCTAGGATGAATTCATTGATTTAATTTGCTTCATGTTACTGAATGATTCTTAGCAGGCAGGGAGGGGAAGGAAGGGGAAAGGGAAGGAAGGGGGCGGCTGGTGGTTTAGGAGAACGCACCGGCGTGATTCAGCACGCCGGTGCCTGCCCGCAGCCGCCTCTGCGTGCGCGCGCTCCTCCGCCTTTTTTTTTTTTTTTTTTTTTTTTTTTTTTAATCCTTCGGCACAATGGAAAAAGGCGATCAATAGCAGCTTAAATTTTATGAGACAAGGAGTTAAGTTGTTCAGCTCGAGCCAAAACACCTTTGTTCTACCATAACAAGTAATCTCTGTGGCGGAATTAATATTGACAAGCTGGCTTCTTTGTAGCTAATTTTGTGGGCGCCTGAGCCAATCAGGAGCCTCGCAATAATAGAGTTGTTATTAGAGTTCATTATAAAAGCTGTGGATCAATGGCTACACTGGGAGGGAGAGGACATGCTGCAGCAGAATGCATATGTATGCTCAAGGAAATGAAATCCTTTTAATGTCCTTGTAATAATTTATTCTATAGTTCTCTTTGACTTAAAAAAAAAAAATCTTTCAAAAACAAAATTAAAAATGTTCCCTCGCGAGGCTTTTAATTTTATCATAACACTGAAACTGATAGGAAGAAAAGTAGGATTTTAGATGTGGGGAAATTCAGGGAGACCTTGTTAGCCAGCTCTGGGATTTATCAGAACTGGATTTCGTTTCGAAAACGCTACCGCTCCCATTTTATCCGAATCACACAGGCTGGTTTGTTGAAAGCTTAAGCTACGGTGAATGTAGCATTGATGTCTTTTAAGCCACCCCTTTTCTCCTGCCTCCCTAAACCATCTGTCTCATTAAATCTGATTTTTAGGTTTTCTTCTTTGATGGGGTGTCATTTTGTCGAAAACATCTTTACATTCAAGGAGAAGAAGTCACAAATAGCATGCTAAAGCTTTTCTCCTGTGTTTCTAGGGAGGAATGACCTGTATGCTGTAAGTGAGTTAGCACTTTCAGCAAGCTGACAAGGAGGTTCACAGAACACAGTTCTTTGTAAAAGGTTGCCTCTTTCAGCTGTAAAAGGGCCCTCCTTGATGTAAGTGTTCCCAGAGTAATAATCCATTTCTCTTGTGGCAGGCTCCAGCTCATGCTATAATCTTTCCCACAAGCTCCGAATCGGTACAAGAAAGCTGTTTACTGGACAATTTTCCCTGCATCTCAATGTCAAATGATACTGCATTAAAATGTGAGAACATCACACTCTAAGAAAGGCAGGAGGATCAAAGGGAACCCTCACAGTGAGTGAGTTGAGACAAATTAGCATCTTTTGGTCATGGTTTCCTAGATATAATAATATGGCATTTCAGGGCCAGAAGTTGTTTGCTTTGCTTCCTCCCCTTTATTTCACCATAAAAAATAGCCATTTATTTTTTCCATCTCCCTATGTTTGTCTCTGCCAAAAAAATTGAATCACTTTCAATTGATGCAATTAAACAGGGTAAGTCCCTTGTGTAGACACTGTTGTTTCAATTCCAGTGGATATCATTAAGTCAATATAAGAGACTCTTCCACAAAAATAAGACCATCAAATATGAGCACTGTTCTATCTGATTTCTTTTTTTTTTTTTTCAATTATCACATTTTTCCCAAGGATTGACAAAACCAACCTTTTCAATTTTCTCATTTCATTTTTTTTTTTTTCTCCAGACATCTGTCTTAAAACTTAGATGCTATTCTTGCTATTTAACACAGTAACAGAAAATATTCTGAGAGAGAAAGCCTGGGAATCAAAGAAAACTTGCCATTGCTTTTTCCATCTGCTTTTTTTTTCCACTCTTCTCTTCCAGCTGGAAGAGAGTAGCTGTATAATATCTGGAACCAGTGACAGGAGGTGTTTAAAGTGAGGAAAAAGGTTAAAATACAGACGATGTAGCAAGGCAAAAAACTTAGGAAGAATAATTTTGTGTTAATCAGAAAGTCTTGAATTTGACAATTTGTTTCTTTTTTCTGTAATATGCTTAAAATTCAGGATTTGAACTACCTTGATTGGGACTGTGTTTTGAAAAAGACTGAAAGGGGAAACGTGACATACCCCCCTTTTCCCAGTTCAGATAAATAATTTTTCCAGCCACCCTCTGTTAGTTTTCTCTTTTCTTCATGACAGCTTATTTCTAATAGTGGAAGAATGTCAATAGAAACTTATCTGTGATTTTTACGTCTCATCATGCTGTCCTCTGACATTCATGGCCCTCCCAGGATGCTTCTGAGGGGTGAGCCTCAGCCTTGATGATTTCATTGTTCTTTGGTGTTTGTTATTTGTCCAGTGTGGAAAGACTGTAAGGAAAGGGAAAAAGAGAATTGGTTAACGAATACTGCTGTGTCTCAGAGGTCAAAAGGAGTTTCCGTAGAATTAAAATTATTGCCAAATGAGCAAGATCCTGCAACGACGAAGAGAACAAATAGCAAAAGACTTCTCAGCCACAAAAATAAAAAGTAAAGTCACATCACAATGAGGCTGACACAGTGATTAAGGGCAATCTGGATATGGCTCCAAATTAAATTATTACCATCCTTACTGAAAATGGAGATAAAATACCGTCTCTAAAGGTAAGGGCAAGACAGCTACTGGGAATGCAAAGCAGAAATTCCCCTACCAAATTATTACTTATTTGATATACGTTATTTCTGGTAGATCATCCTTGAATTTTTTTAGCATAGTGCTGTCAGCGCTCTGTGGTCAGGCCAGACATGGACTACACAGAGCCGCCCAAAGCAAAGCCCAGAACAGAAACTGTAAAACTATTATTATGATTTATCTCATACATCTACCCTCATCGATTAATTTTTCAGGCCCCCAGCCAGACCTTCTTCTTAGTGTTGGCCTGAAGTTCCTTAGGACACTAAATTTCTTCTTGCAACAACTTTTGGGACACTACATGCCAGTGTAATACAAACATAGAAATAATAACAAATTATCTTTAGTTTTATATTCCCCTTCTACCAGTTTTCACTTCTTTGAACCACTATTAGTCACTCATTATTTTTATTCTCCTGCTTTATGCCATTTTGAAGTTTGGAAGTTATTCTGTTCCTTTTTCTGCTTGATGAAGCACATGAGATCTCTTTTCCCATGAATCCCCGATCACTGACTTTGAAAGTTACTTCTGTAACCTCATTGCAATCCATTATAATTTCTAGTAACATACCCATGGGTGAAAACCCTCCAGCACCAAGATTAGTCTCTAATTCTCCTTGATTTCAATGTTGAGAGAGTTTCATGTTGCAGATCTGATGCTCTGTCATAGCACTTGATTTTACTTACGACTCTCCCATAATTTCACTGGGCCACCTCAGATTTACACTACACTAGAAGCAAAGAACAATCAGACCACCGTGTTAAACTGTTTGTTCTTAGGAGAGGTGCTTTCTTTGCCACAGGTTTATCCTTAGTGGAGACGAAATAGATTGGGCAGTTGTTGTATTTGCTCTCTTGTCATGAGGAGAAAGGTAGTAACATTTAAGCTGCTGCTCCGACTGACTGAATATCCCATAATAGTACTACTATGGCAGCAACTTTAGAACAACATACATTTGAGTCCCCAAATGCAATTGGAATTTCTTTCTGTGGAGTTTACGTCTGCTTTCTGAAAATATTTTGAACAGCAGTAGTTGGAGGAGGGGCAGGGGGAAGCTATCCATTAGAACACACATTTTTCAGCCTTATTGCTCGCAATTAACACACTCAATAAACCATTGAATATAACTGCATGTTACATATGCAGCTACAGTAAAAGGCATCTACTTTTCCAGTCTTAAAGCTACTTGTCCTTTCGCCTTATACCTCAAAACAGGCTTGAGGCAGGAATGTATTGCAGTATAAATACATGCCTCAGAGCATGCTATTCTTTAGTAAAATGTGTGTTGTAATGAGATAACACTGCACCTCTAGTAGTTCACCATATCCTGAAGGTCTACAGTTATCTCATTATGAAGTCTGTTCAGTCATGTCTTATTGACTAATTCAGTTATTTTTTTTTATTTGTGAATTTTCACTATGCCTCGGCTGTCCATAGACAAACCAACAGAAGAAACCTTCAGTGCCAGTAGGTTGGTGTTGAAAGGATGACTATAAATTTCAGTGTAAGTGCCAGCATTTCCACTAACTTGCATGAGAATAGCATATATGCCAACATATTTCTAAAAGAACTGTTTTTTCTCTTTCACAAACTTATACATGCATTAAGATATGAAGCATTTCACAAATTGAATATGTCCACAATTCAGAAAAGACATTTGTCAGAAAAAAAAAATAAATCAAACAATATAGTCACGGTAACCTGTACTTAAAGATCAGATCGAAAAGCTGCTGACAAAACTGGTATCTACCATACACACATTCTATCTCATATTTTTAGAAATAAATTCTGAAGAAAAGCTGTATCCAAACCCAGAGTTTTCTTTCTAGTAAGTGTGGGTGGAAGGGTTATTTAAAGCAGAACAGAGACTAGCAAGAGTTGGGCTAAAGAGACAAAAATGGGGATGTGTGTTTATAGCTCCAAGGAACCATTGAAAAGGCACATTCATTGAGTGGGTTTAGGAAAGCATCAAACTCTGAAGGCGTACAAAGTACCAGATTGTCTCTCCATAACTCTATAAAAGCAGAGATAGCAAAGAATATGACTGTTTGAGATAGATAAAATCATAGAACAGCTCAGGCTGGAAGGGACTTCAAAAGATCAGGAATAGCGTGGTGAGTAGGACTAGGGAAGTGATTGTCCCCCTGTACTCAGCACTGGTGAGGCCCCACCTCGAATACTGTGTCCAGTTTTGGGCCCCTCACTACAAGAAAGACATAGAGATGCTGGAGCATGTCCAGAGAAGAGCAATGAAGCTGGTGAGAGGTCTGGAGAACAAGTCTTATGAGGAGCAGCTGAGAGAGCTGGGGTTGTTTAGCCTAGAGCAAAGGAGGCTGAGAGCAGACCTCATTGCTCTCTACAACTACCTGAAAGGAGGTTGTAGCAAGGTGGGGGTCGGTCTCTTCTCCCAAGTAAGAGATGATAGGACAAGAGGAAACGTCCTCAAATTGCATCAGAGGAGGTTTAGATTGAATATTAGGAAAAATTTCTTCACTAAAAGGGTTGTCAAACATTGGAACAGGCTGCCCAGGGAGGCAATGGAATTGCCATCCCTGGAGGTATTTAAAAGACGGGTAGACATAGTGCTTAGGGACATGGTTTAGTGGTGGTTTTGGCAGTCTTAGGTTGATGGTTGGACTCAATGATCTGAAAGGTCCCTTCCAACCTAGACAATTCTATGATTCTATGATCACCTGGTCCAAATTTCTGTGGAAAAGGGAATCTAGATGAGATTTCCTAGCACCCTGTCCAGTCATGCCATGAAGACCTACAGTGATGGGGACTCTACCACATCCCTGGGGAAGTTGTTCCAGTGTTTGATTTTTCTCACTCTGAAAATTTTCTTTCTTATATCAAAATGATGTATCAACTTGCACCTGTTGCCCCTTGTCCTCTCCATGTGTCTCCTTATGAAGAGAGAGCTTCCATCTTCTTTGTAGTCACCCTTTAAGAACTGGAATACTGTGATGAGGTCCCCTGTAAACCTTTTCTTCTCCACAGTGAAAAGACCTCGCTCCTTCCATTTTTCCTCATAGGACAAGTTTTCCAGCCCTTTGATCACCTTCATGGCCCTCCTTTGGTTATGAGGTTGAATATTTTCTGACTAGAAAAAGCAGATACATGTAATATTGGGGAAGGACAGAGCGGTAGTTCCTAGTTCAAAAGTCACCGTTGTCCCACCTGGTAACTCCACATCTGACTGGTAATAACTTTGTTAATGGACACGAAAAGCACCCTAACCAGGACACAAAAGGAATCAGATAAGGATTAGATTTGTTGTGATAACTGAGAGATTTAAGATCCCAACTCCATTTTCACCAAAACTAGAATTTCAGTTGGGCATTTGGACACTTCCATGCCTTGTAACAATGACAATGACACCATCATCAGTCTCCTGAGCTGCCCATGTGTGTGCTTTAGGCTTTGCTTTAATTACTCGGAGTGAGGAAAAGACTTTGAAGATGTCATCTGGCAGACTCGCAAAACTACCCAGCTGTTGAACAAGAAAAGTACTGCTCTGAATCTAGCTGTTATTAAAAACGTGATTTCTATATCTAGTAAAACATTAGGATTATTTTATTTCTTAAAGACATCTTCCTTCACCTGATTATGAGGACATGATCAATACACTGATTTTAATGTAACAGTAATATTAATTAATCATTTACTAGCACTTAGAAAATTGGTATTCTTGGTCATGCAGGTAAAAATAATATTTTAAATAAAGTCTGTAATACTGATATGAAAGCTCAAGAGTTCTTAGAAGTCAATTCATATGAACAACTCATAACACAAGATTAATAAGAGACTAGAATAATTTTGTGTAACATATAAAGAGCTCTTTTCTCATTTGCACAAAACCAAAATGAGCAAATGTCAGGAACACACAAGGACATAAGGAAAGTATTTTTGAGTAAAAACGGGTAAACTCAGATTTCTGCTGCTTTTGCCATCATCTGCAGATCTGTACATTTCTTGAAACAATAGGGGGTCATTACTTTAAGGATGATGAAAATACCACAGAACTAACAAACGGCTTGCTTGTCGGGAGTATCTTCCTTCATTTTCCTTGCTTTATTTTGCTCAGTGCAATTTTTCTTCAATATCCTTTCTCTGCTGACAGTAAATGCCAAAATTAAAATAGAGTCATCACGCTAACAGTCTTTGAGACCAAGAAAAAGATAAATCCAAACTACCATTGTTTCTCATTTTGACAAAAGTCATTCATTTAACACGCTCTTTTTGGAAGTCAGCTGTTACTAAACAGCAAGTTCCGCAAAGACATTTTCTGCCATTCCTTGTTTGCATACTAGCCCTGACAAATGTGATCTCAAAGAAACCATCGGTGTTCATGCACAGTCAGAAGCCCTTAGGATTTCTGAAATCTCCTGTTTTCCTGAAGATCAACACCCTCAAAAGGGGTGGGGGGTGGGGAGATAAAATTAGTGACAAATTCTGCCAAAAAAAATACAATTTGGAAGACATGCTTAGAATCAGGGTCAGTACTCGGGCAACACCTCTCTCTCCCCAGCTTTCCATAAGGCTTAATGGGGTAATTAAGTCTACCTACTTGTTCAGTTTCTTTGATCTAAGATTCACCAAGCAACAAAGCAGTATTCTTTGGTTTGTTCCTCTGCTTTCTGTGATTTCCTAGGTCTCTCATTCAAGTACTGGGCAGGCCTAGTTTAACTTTAACTTTCAAAAGTCAGACAAAAAAAAAGGAGTGCATTTTGGACATCTGGCCCCTGTTGTACTGTGGATCACTGGTGGGGACCAAGTTGAGTTTTCTGTGTCACTGATAGCTGCTTTAAGCATAAGAGCCCTATCTCCTCCTGGAAGTATGATTTTGTACCCCATTAACAAAACTACTAGTTTCAGCCAAACAAAATGAAATTACAACACTGGACAGAATCTAGCATTTTTGGCTGAATAAAGTAATTACAATAATTTTATTACTTAATTGTAGCAGTTATTAGGGGGAGGGCATGGGAACCTATTGTTCCTAGCTCTCAGATAAACACTTAAGTCAGCAGCCTGCAGCGCTGTGCTCCCCTGTAGGCATAACAATGTCAAAATCTATTGTGCACAGGGGGGCAGCTTCAACAAGAGGGCAGGGAGCACTCACCTTGGAATATCCTACATCTCATCAGTGAAGGTGCTTTCCTAGTACATGCACTTTACAACTCTTTTCCACTCTTTTACTAATTCCTATGCAGAAGGAGTATGTGAGCCCAGCTTTGCAGGGTCCTAAACCCATGGGTTGCAAAGAAAGAAGCCTTTTCCTCCCTCAACCTCAGGAAAAGAGCACTTTCCTCCCATGAAAAATACCCACCAACCACTTTGGTTTGCATTTACTTCTGTCTGTGAGTAATTTCTGTGGTGGACTGAACACTTCTAGGAAAATAAACAGATAAAAAATAAAATTATATCACACAATTAGTTCTCTCCCACATCCGCAGTGAATGAGACCTGTCTCGTAGAGACAGGAGCCTTGCTCACTAAAGACAGACCTCCTGAGGTTTTGCTTCTTGTGAAAATCATTTTTAATCATTCTAATCCACTCCATTTTGTGGGAAAAGTGATAGGGAAAAAATAAGAAGAAAGCATGCAAAACGGATGGCTAGAAGAGTGCATAAGTAATATGACTCTGCATTCCTGTGAGGCCAGAACTGAGGCCAGCTGAACTGGAGGACTGTCATGGAGCTGGTTCCCCATCTAAGGATCCTAAGGGATGCAAAGCAGGCATCAGCTCCAGCAAAAATAGCTGTCAAGCCTGGAGGGGCAAATGCATATCTGTCCTACTGCCCTACCTTGCTCCTTCACAGGAAGGCTCCCTGTTCTCTCTACACCCCATCCACGCAGCTCCCCTCAGGGCTGGCTCAGCCCATGTCTGAAGAGAAGGCATCTCCTCAGGGAGTCTCCATGTGGCTCTGGTCCTGAGGAGGCCCCAGATGCTTCCCACCTGGGAAGGAGTGGTCCCACCCTACCCCAGGCACCAAAATGTCTCACTACAGCTTTGGAAATAACATTTGATATACAACACACATATGGCATGACTTTCCTTCTTACGCTGCAGGACTTGGTCAAATAAAGTCAGTGGAATTACAGTGGCGTAAAGCCGGCATAAGTAAGGTAAGAATAAGACCCCTTTCTGTCCTCTACAGCCTGATCATAGGAGAAGCTGAACATTTCCTGCTAAGTGCTTAGTGCCCTCTACACACATCTATTTGATTTCAGCGAGCAGAGTTAATGTCTTACAACCTACTATTCTGATGCAATATGCTGCTCTCATTCAGGAAATCTGAACTGAGTTTAGAAATTCCCAGGTCCCTGTGACAGTCAATAACTTACTATTTTAGTGCAATGAGCACATTAGCCCTGAACAGCTTGAGACTGCATTCTCCATTGATCAGATAAACAATTTGTGAGATATTTTATTACAAAATGACGCACCAATTTAGCCATCTTTTCATCAATGATGTGCTTAAATTGGATGTGAAATGCCAAGAAAGTTGCCTCCCCAGGGTGCCATCAGTGAAAAATGTAAAGCAGAGTCTTTCAGTTAATATGGTTCATGTAGCGGAGTTTTATCTTTCAGTCAAATCAAATTTAAGTCAGCTGGTAGTACGTTTGACCTCCCATTATCTAAAGCCATAAATTGCATTGTAGTGATTTGTTAATCTGGCCTTAAATCATCCAGCCACCTTTATACCTTTTTTTATGAATCATGGGGTTTTTCTTCTTCATTTTCTTATGAGTCCATACGGCACAATTGATTACATCTCTGGCATCTTGTACCTACTCCACTCATTCAAGAACCCTTATTTCTGTTGAATATAAAATGCAGTATTGTTTCTGAATTTATTTAAGTCTAGAAGACCATACTCTGCCTATAACTGCTTTATTCCAGAGGATGGCACAGATAGTCTTAACAGCCCACTTTAAGATTGTATCTCTGAATCACAAAAGAAATGGAAAATTAATCACATCACAGTATTTGTGATCTTCTATAAAAAAGTATCTAAGCCTGTGTTAGCATATTTACTAAGACAAATTTAATTAACAGAAGTCCTATTTTATGTCAGAGCCACTTCATGTTGCACTTCTACCGTCGGCCACAAAATTTCAGGAATGACATCATTGTTTGATCTATGATGTACTTAAACAGGTAACATTGTTCACTTCCTTTGCCACCACTTTTGAAAAAAGAAAGATATGAAAAACTATGGAATATAAAATATATGCATAACCATGGAAAATAATGTATCTTCCAGAAGAAAAAATTCAGAAGTCGAAAGTCATGAAATTATGAGAACTGCCTTGTTTTATGTAAAAAGGTAAGTCTCAATTATTTACTGTCATCAGACTTTTTAAAAATTCCTTTGGCTCAACACCCCTGTGATAGTGAGTTTTGCCAGCTTTTTAAAACCCTTTGCCAGGACTGTTGATTGCAGCCCGCAATCAACACAAGAGTCCCTGGCAGAGGACCCGGAAAAGCCATGGTCCTGTGCGTTGGGCATTGTGAACAGGCCTAGGGAGAGATGCACTCTAATCAGTGTCATGGGGGTAAGAGCAGAAACTCATCAAACTCATTTAACGGCGTGGCTACTAAGCCTGCATTAGGTGGGTCCCCTTTCAGTCCAGGCTGAACTAAGCAGGATGCAGACTGCTCATATGTAAGAGGCTAATTAGCAATGGCTTGAGATGTTTAGTCCCTCTGATTGCAAAAGGAAAAAAGAAAATAAGCTTTGTGTCTTGGCAATGCAATTTTTCCAGCCTTCTGAAATGTCTCAGATAGACTTTTCTCTTGTCTTGATTCACAGGCAAAACACTCCCTCATGTCAGACACTCTCTTTGCCACACTAAGTTTTAAAGGGATAGTTCCCATTAACCAAAGAACAGATGGTAAAGCAAATACACACACAGCATTCAAACTTCATGATATTTCAGTACAGAGCTCTTAGGCTAATTTTTATTAAGTCAAGCTCTATCCTTTGGCCTCAGAGGACGTCTCAGAAGGTTTAAAATCAATTTCTCCTACATCACCACTGTCTTCTGCTTCAGCTGTCATCTCTGTTACTGCCTGTGTGGATCCCTCTTGCAAAGGAGCTCATGATACCAATAGCAAATGAACACATTGACACCACAAGAGACCTGTGCTCACACCTGACTTTGGATTCACACTTCTGGACCATTCAAATAACTAACCCACTACTCATGCCTAGTTCATCATCCCTTTCACTTCTGCCACTGCGTGTAGAAACCTTTAGGATGGGATATTAGAAAAAGCCCTTTCACAAGAGACCTCTGAAAAACAAGGCTGTCAGGCAAACAGACAGAAACTCAGGCAATTGATCTTGCAATTGAAGATCAAGAAGAACTACTGCTAGTTATTCCAAAGAGTTCTATTTCAAAGGGCTATTCCCAGTAATAATTCGCATTAACAACCCTTTATCTCATATCTTTAACCTTGGTTCTCAATGTTTAGCACAAAAATCAAACACAAAAAAATAAAATCAAACCAGGGAAATATGTTCTGGCTTGCCTTTGCCTTTTGATACAGCTCTAATGAGTTCTCTTTTCACTGCACCTCCCCTCTCTGTGTCACCAAGACTACCCAAGAACTAGCAACAAAGGCGGCAATACGTGATATCATGTATAGAGGTGGTATGTGGCTTATAGCTCATTCATAGTTTATCAACAATTTTGCTAAAACACATATGCAAGACCTATAAGCATCTAATTTGGAATTTTATATTAAGATCACAGAAGAGTAATTAGCAGAAAACAGTTGTTACATGTTATTTTTCAATAGATAGGGGGCAGGGGGGAGCAGAATCCAGGAGTTATGCTTAGTTTTCATAGTAGTTTAACATTTGCTGAGTGAATGTGCAGTGGGGCTAACATAAAATGCTAAAAAAGAAATCGTTGGTGTGACCCCAAAGCATCATGAGGTTGTTTAAAAAAACCAAAAGAATAAAGAAAATAAGGAAATGCTGAGATCTTTTCATTTGTCTTTTTGGCTTGCTGCACTTGGACTATGTTTTAAACTTTTTCCCAACACAAGGAAGACTGAAAATATTCTCACGTTTCTAAATGAAAGCTGACATGATAACATAATCACTCGTCTCTGGGAATTATGGCTTTAAATAAATTCATTGCTAAACTGCTACTCAATAATATTCTAGGGGTATTATCAACTAATGGTCAACCATGCTTCAGTACAAGCTACAAAACTCAGATCAGGTAAATACTGAAAGCTCAGTTCTGCTGGGCCCCACTTCATTCTGAGTGTCCTTTTTGACCACAGGCAGACTCAGCGTAGAGCCAAACCCTGTTTCAGGAGAAAGGGACATGCCACCAACATGAAGCCATAGATCCTAATGCAGTACTATTGTACTGCTCATTTTACACCTTTGCTACCACAGCACTTGAAAGGTACGGTCCTGGAGAGCAGCCCATAACGCCAGTATTTATTTAAAAGTTAAAATCACTTTTATAGCAAAGATACTGCTCTTTTAAATTTGATAAATTGAACTCAGATCAAACTCTTCTAAAGTATAAACCTTCTACCTGACATCACTCTTTCACAAAATAGTAAGTTATCTCAACGCGAAAATATACGTAGAAAATTGAAGATCCATTGCCATAAAATGCATACAAAGCCAAACTAAAAGTGAAGCCATAATCATGACCTTATCTTTGCAAATGGGACAAAAAATCACTACCTAGAAGACACTGGAAGTATTTAACAAGAAAAATAAGAGTTTCTCACCCTCAGGCTGACATTGGTAATTACAATTTTTGTCTTTTTATTTGAAAATATTATTGCTATTGTACGTATGTAAAATTATCTGTAGTTTAGGTTTCAAATGTGGCAGAAGCAATCTGCCAGATTTATTATAGGTCAGTAGTCAGAGCAGATTCTTTTAAAAAACACTAGAAGTGTTACAAAACTATTATACTTTCTGTGGTGTTCTCAAAATTCAGAACATCCTACTTATGAAAGCCTTGCAGGTTTGGGATAGTTTTTTCATTATTAGCTTTAGCATTTATTATAACCAAAAGTGATCTTATTTTTATCTACACAGCCTGTTTTTGCTGCGTGCTTGCAAATTTCATAAGATTCACTTTCAACTAAATGATTTGAATTTTCTATTCATACACTCAAGAGTGCATTCACTAGAGCTATTTGAAAAAATTGTATCACAGGCAAGAGCAGACAAGAATTCATTCTTTTGTAGGCTATGAAGGAGGAAGACATTTATTGTCATTCTTGTAGGGGAGGGAGGTTGTGACAATAAAAGGTAAACAACACCCACAGATTTCAACTGCATTGTCAAAAGCTGGGGTTTTTTTAAGAAAAGCATGAAAATTGACACATATTCTTATGGTTTTGCAGCTGTCACTTGTAGACACAAATGCAGCCACGTGTTTAGATTATTTTTTGTTTGGTACCAAATCAAATCAGAAATATTACACCTACTTGTCAACAAAATAACACACAGGTATTCACATGATCTTAATAATGTTAAGTAAGTCATACACATGGTCACGCAGAATCAGACTAAGTAGCATCTTTCCAAATAATTCAACTAATATCTATGGTCTAACCTATGGGGTGATGTAGCTGCTGTTACTCAAGGCATCAGAATCTGACCCATAACTGTTTCTGTTTGGATAAATAAAAACCAAACAAGCATTATCCTTGCCCAGCATTACAGACACATGACCATGTATTAATTAAGTTAATTGTGACCTTTGCTTTTGTGTGGTCTCTCACTTCCGTCATTTGTAGCAGACTTTTATACCCAGCAGGGATGAAGCCCTCTGATTATAGACTTACCTTCTCCTTGTTCTGTGTCTGCCTCCCGAAGAGTGAGACACACCTAAAAAGCACCATCTTTTGCTTCCATCTGTCAGGAAAATGCTGACAGTCCAGCAAGCAACGATATGAATGTTCACATCCCTTCTGATGTTGCCTCCAAACTATCTATCTCAGCCACAGCGATAGATGCTTAATGTAGGACAGATGGGGCAGGTGTGCTGACAAGAGAGTGTAACAGAACTGGCATGGATGACCATCCTTGCCACCCCCCCGGCCCGCATTTCAAGCATGGCACATGGCTTCCAGTTGTCCCCATTCTCACTGAGGTATCTCAGAAGGAACTCGAAAATGCTGTCTTCCAGTGGAAGATGGGGAGAATCTCTATTTTGATGCACAATCATGTAATACTTTTTCTCATATCATAATCACCTTGGAAGACCTGAGGTGTAAAAATAGCAGAGAGACTTTTTTGACCATTTTCACTGGAAAATGTGAGTTCATCAACATCATTTTTCAGTCAAATGTATCAATATGGATGATTGTCATCAGGAAGGCTTTTTCCTGTACTAAATGAAAGTATGATTCAATGACAGCAAAAGAGCCTGTCCCAGCACTGCTTGGAAGAGAGGAGCTCACGCGTAATGTGGGATACTTATGAAGGACATACCTTGGAACTGTTCTGTACTAACCACAATAAAAAGAGAAAAACAAAAAAATCCTTGAAGTTTAATTCCCCAGCGAGAGGAAAGTGATGTATCTTTAAATTTCTGCTGCCTGAAAATTCAGATGGCTTTCTGAGCAAAAAGAAATTTAGGAATACTATTGGATGTTATTTTAAAATTTGGTCTTTTTGTTGTTAAAAAATCAATGTTGCATAGCTGTGTTAACCAAAATATGTGCCAATCATCTACTTCATACCACTATGCCAGACATAAACATTATTCATTGTAGAAATTAATAGTTTTGAGGCTCAAACACTGCTCATGTATATGGGTAGGCAGGGAACTATCAATGAATTTTACCAAAAATTCGCAGAACAAGTAGCTACACCATTGTGTACCTTCTAATATCTCTGTGCCCCAAACTCTTGAACCACCCAAACAGCTCAGCTATTGTATTAACATATGACCAAATCCATTGGGAAAATAATTTAAGCAGAAAAATTTAATGATAACTGGAAAGTGTGTAAAAGCATTTCAGTACAAGTCTGAAAAGCTTCTGCCTGAAGCAATTAAGAAAGATGGCTTTACCTGTTAAAACTACCCTAACAATACGACAGCAGCTATGAAAGTATTGCTTGCTGATTAAAGAAACAAGAAGTTGATGATAAATATAAATCAGTGTGTAAGAATAGTAGAAAATTGATAAGGTAAGGGAAGCAAAACAACTCAATCTATCATTATGCCAAAGCTGAGGACAATTTAAAGGCAGATTTCTCCGTAATTAAGACAGAAGGGAGTCATACAATGGTGCCTCCAGAAAATTATAGCTCAATATCTGGAAAAAGGACAAATGATATCCCTGTATAATGGTGAATAAATGCTCTCTATAACAGCATACTTAAGCAAGGTGTTAAAAAAAACCTACTGAAACTATACATTACATGTGTTGAGTTGCTGGGGAAGCTCCAAATGATGGGGAAAAAAAACAACAAAGAACTAAGTTCTGATGGTATCTTAAAAGGGTCAACAGAAAGTAGAAAAAATATATGTCAGTGGTTGGACTCTTAAGAAAAAATTTAACTGGAGTAATAAAATTCACGTTGATAAGTATGGGTGTATGAAAAATAAAACTTGTTAACAACTTTATGCCTCTTTTTACAAAAAATACATTGATTGATAAAAGTCATAAGGTTAATGAAATATATGTTGCCAAGATAATATACTTTGGCACCAGAGTGACTGCTTCTAGGTAACTGGGGCCTGGTTGTGTGTCCAACTGGATAAGCTGGTTCTTCCGAGAAGTGTCACTAAAATATACGAAGGTCTGTTAGACACATCTTGCAAGTAAATTAATCCAGACCCACTGACACTCTGACACACTACTGGAAGAAGTGACAGAAAAATTAAAAAAAAAAAAAAAAAAAGAAAAGAAACAAAGACAAGCCAATCAGGACTTACTTTTTCCAGCCAGAGCTGAAGGAAGCTTGAAGCTTCTGCCATCATTAACAAACATACTGCATTAGAGCAGCAGCACCAGGGACGCTGGTAATGCTGCTCCCCCATGTCTTCTTGCTCCTTCTATTGCCAACTCCACTGTCCTGCTGCCAAACCTTCCTGAGTCCCTGCCGGAAAGAACGGAAGAGAAAGAAAGGGCAATAGTGCAAGGGCATAGTTTCCAAACCAACTTTTCTCAGACTTTTTGCATGCATCATTTCCGCTCGTGTAGTCTAGCCCCCGTTGTCTAATATCTGCTAGAACTGTCCTCCTCCCTCATTTCTCTAACTGTATCATCACACTTTTGCATCTTTCCACTAACCAAGTTAACACATTATTTTTCCTCTCTTATTGGACTTCACCCTATTGCCCTCCTCTAGCTATTAAATACATGAGTTTGCTGTCAAGTTCTCCCCTCAGTCTCCCAGCCCCTGCAGCCCCAAGCAGGCACACACACACCCCTCTCTGTCAAGCACCTCACTGCTTGCGCCCTGCCAATAGGAGAAAAAACCCTTCACAAAATCCTGCTTTGCATCCTACCTTCAAGCACATTTCAATCACTATGCCTACAGACAGTGTCAGTCCCCAGTGGCAAGGCAAGGAATGCTCTGAGATTACCAAGGTGGTTAGCAGAGAAAGAAAGTCAACAGGCAGACTTCATTGCATGAGGATACTCTCTTCCAAGAATAAAGTGTCTCTAATATGCTGTAGCTACGTTAGGCACAGCTTCAATAAACTTAGTTAACTCATTTTTCCTGAGCGTTCCTGTGTGAACATGGCCTCTGCCTGCATTACTGTGCTCACGCTTGTCAACATGCTCACAGCACATTTGCCTGTTGCAGCCTTCGGTTGCATCTGTTCTAAAATACTGCCTGTGAACTTTGTCTTTTCTTACACGTCCATACAGCGTCTAGGGCAAGGTAGCTCTGATCTTTTAGTGAGGTTCTCAAATACTACCCGGATATAAGTGGCTAACAGAAACAACAGTAATAAAGCTACATTTTTAAGGATCAACAAGTAGTTCACCTTCATTCTTTATTTAAATTCCACAAGGACTATGGGCCGTATGACTCTTCCAGCACATACTACTTTGCAGGCAAATTAGGTTTTACTCAATGGGAATTTACTTTTCCTTTAGTCACTGAGATACCGGACAAGTACAGTTTAAACATAAATTAAAATTTGTTCATTGGTTCTAGTTTGTCTCTGTTTCCAACATAATAGAACATAAATCTGATCACACACTTTGGATAATATCATTGTTCACTTTATAGCCATGGCTCACCGTCACACTGGACAAGATCACACAGGGGATAAGGTCACGGAAACTCTCTGTGTGTCTTCTATCCTGTGATGTTATCAGGTACTCAACCCTAAAGCAATAGAAACACATTGATAAAAAGAGGGGAAAGGGAACTGTGATAATAAATCAACTCAACTGCAGAGAAAGTGCCAGGGAAAACAATATTGATTTTTTTTTACAAGTCAGCGCACAGATTTGTCAGACAAAAGAATAGAGATGTCAAAACCCACAGAATCAAACACGCTAATATTAAGAGGAAAAACAACCCCACCACCTACAAAATGCTAGAATGTGTGCATAGCGATGTTTATCAGGAAGAGGAATGGTATTTTATCATACTCAGAAAATTTAAAGGAAATATTTATACAATCTGTATTTAGCAGCTACTGTTTGCCCCTCACAGTGATTTTACATTAAAACATCTTAGTAGGGTCAGGCAGAAGGGGAGTCAGAGTCCACTGCAAAAGGAAAGCGCCTCTGGCCCAGTGAACAAAAGACGCTTCACTCCTCACCTAAGGGAGGTGACTCACTGGTCATCACCAGTGACCATGCAGTTACCTCCCCAGGTGGTAGTAAAGTATCTTGCTTCTCTTCAGTGACTTAGAGGAGCTTTCTTCACGAAATGGCCATGTTATGCTCCTGGAAAATAGGGGATTGGTCAGGGTACGTCAAGCAGACAAGACCATATTGGAGAGAGATTTAAATTCTATTCCACTAAAGAAATGAAGTCTTAAAATTATATAACCAATTATAATAAACATGCTGGATGACATCATGAAATTTGATTCTCTCACTGAAGATCATAAGAAAATAGTACTTGTATGAAATGTTAGGTATAAGAATAGAAATAACTGGCAGTTCAGAACAGTGATTCATCTGCTATCTAACACTTTAATAAATAAAGAGAAACTAAGGTCAGAAGGATAGTTACTTCATTATTTTGTCCTATGTAACAGAAGTCCTTAAATTTCATGCAGTTCCCCTTATATGTATTCCCAAGAACAGTTTGGCTAAATCAATTATTTTAGAAAAGTATTCAGCATTGATTTGAAGACCTCATAAGGTCTAGAAATCATCAATTCCACTGGTAATCTGTGCTAATGTTTCAGTGCCCTCACTGTTAAAAATTAGGCCTAATTTCTTATTCACATTTGTATGCCTTTAACTTCCTGCCATTAATCTTTTCTCTCTTAAATTAGAGCAGACGATTTTCTCAACATGAAAGTATTTGGGCATTGTAATCATGTCACATTCAAATCTCCTCTTTAGAAAAATGGACAGATTGAATTCCTTAAAACTTTCATTAAAACTCACTTTCCTGGGCACACAACTTATTTTTGTAGTTCTTTTACTCAACCGTTCCAATACTTTGTAATTCTGGAGCTGCAAGGGGCTGTTACGTGACTGCAAGTTGCACCCATGAGTGTCTGGAGATACATAGGTTTCACTTCCCCAGCTGGCAAGACTTCAGCTCATGTCATGCTACTGCCAGTAGGGTACCAGGCATACAAATGGCTACATGCCATTGCACATGTACAAGGTTTGGGCTGGACTCGCCACTGAAACAGATGACAGATGCTGTCCGACATCAGGAGAGCATCTCCCTTCAGGGAGAGGAGGAAGAGAGAGAGAGAGAGACTTATGAGTTTAGAAAAGAAACTAAACTACTTTAATGAAATATATACAATATATACAAAACCCTATCAAGCTCCCAGGATGATGATCACATCACCAGCAGGCACTGGGAAAGCGACGGACAGGAGCTGAACTCTGGAACTGGATTCAGGAATGCATGGATTGGGATCAAAGGCAGACAGACAGTCCTCCTCGAATGCCGGCCATTGAAGAAAGGCTGATCCTTTGACCCCTCAGCTTTTCTACTGAGCATGATGCAGATGGGATGGAATACTGCTATGAGAAGAATTCACAGCACGGGAAGCTGCTTCACTGTGCTGAAAGTTCCACCTATAACTTTGGCTGTGGTGCACTGCTCTTTTCCTTTTTTTAGTAACTGGAAGTGTCCCTATAAGAGAACCTCAGGCACAGGAGTGTTCTGCTGTGTGACTCGTGGCATGGATATGTTTTAAATTTGGGAAGCTTGCATAGGGGGAACTACTGTTAGAAAAAGAGGGTTTACTGAGTTCAGGACAGCCAATATTTGAATGGATCTGCTGAGTATTCAGAGAGAGAATATTGAATACCTGGGGATAAAAAAATTTTATTTCTGTGCATTACATTTCTGCATTTAGAATAAGCATTTCAGAGACTGAAAACAGGTGAAAATAAAACAAAAATTCCATCACAGAAAAGAATATACAAATAAAATTCAGTAATATTTGAAAGATCATAATTCTTCTAGCATCTTGGCAACCGGTGAAGGGTAGGTTTTGAAAATCAAGGCTGCTACTTACCTTTACAATGAGGCCCACAACTGGTCTGCTACTTATACTATACTTTCTGTCCTTAACAAGATTCCTGTGGCCTTCCTGTGAAGGTGAAACAGGAGGTTTATTTTCTTTGTTTTCAGCATTACTTCTCATTTAATGGAAATAAAAGTATGGAAATAAAAGCAAGGCCAAGTGAATGAAAACAGCATGCCAAATTTAGAGTAAAGAACATCAACAGTTGCTAAAGCATACTGTTTTTACAGTGGCTTGATTTGTGGTTCAATAGTCGTTTGTACCTTTGTCCTGGTTTGAGGTAAAACAGAACCAATTTTCTGTTCAGTAATTTTACTTTGCAGCTAAGCCTCTTTAACTAACTGAACTCTCTGAAATTAATGGCGAGTTTTTAAGACACTAGTCTGCTTTCAGAGTGGCAAGACCTATGTTTATAGTTTATGCCAAGGAATGGTATGCAGAGAGGCTCTTGCTTATACTTACTGCTATAACAACCAAGGTCAGCTCACTTTGTTATTTGCCCTTGGGCAAATAGAGTCGGAAGGGTCGGAAGTGGAGAGGTGGGGAGGAGCAGACAGGACAAGACTATTAAAGCAGCCATCCTTCAGCAACTTGAAGGCTCTGAGACCAACTAAAGCCTTTAGAAAAAAGGGTGAAAGCACTAAATGCACTATGGACAGGAGAAATACAAGCCGCTGGATTGGCAGAGCAAGACTTTTCTGAATAAACGCCTACACCTAATAGATGATAATAAGTAGGAAACAACAATCCTTACCAGAAAATATGCTGTTTCCAAAATACACTGGTTTATTCTTGTTCATGAGGCCTGACAAACATAAAAAAAAAAAGTTGTTTCTGTGGATATTGCATGAGCTGTTCACTACCTGGACTTCTGAATTCAAGCCCGCAGTTCAAGCCTATGGAGTCTTGGATAAATTCCACCAAAAGACCTAATATCTAGATTCATTGTACTTAACTTGTATTCTTCTGAAAACATATAGACTTAAAAAAGATCTTGTGGCACCGTACTTCTTAGACCTAAATAAAAGTCCTATCTACTATGTTAGCAAGAAACTGTCTTTCCTATTACTCTTTCCTTAGAACTCTCTTTCCCACCCTGCCATCTAATGATTAAAGTGAATGCCTTCCTTTTTTCTACTTTCCTGAAAAGCATTAAAAGAATTCTCTTTGAACAAAAAAAAATAAATCATTCCCTAATAGTTCTTAAAGAGGTAAAAAAGTCTCAACCATGTAGGTCTGCTTCAAGATTTTTATATGACAAGTTCATACCACTTGTCTTATTAGAAAAAAGTTCAAACTAAATTTATGTTCAAACTGCTTGAAAAAAAATCACAGCATACTGATTTCATAATTTTAATGCTTTATTTTTCCATTTCAAGGGTGTGATTCACAAAGTGGGCAGCTATACAAAATACTGCACTAGGGACTGAATCTTTATTTTCTTCCTGAACCAGGCTGCTCTGTATTCCCTAAGCTCAGACTTGAGCAGCAAAACTGAGTGCCTGTTCCTTTACAGCTCCAACAGATCCATTCCTTCCCTCCTTCAGAGTCTCCTGCTGTGCTCACTTCTCCCTATCTGCTGATATGGCATCAGCATTCAACACTGAATGGCAAAGGACCAAAACACTCACGACAAATTTATTTTGCTCAGCCTGTGCAGCTATTTGTACGTTTTAAAGCTAAGTCGAATGATATGAAAATGTGAGACAAACACAACATGAAAACAAACACACATATGAAAATGTGAGACAAACACAACATGCCCGCTGGCATTTTTCCTTCGCACCAGCACATCTTATGAGCCTAACAAGGCTCATCCATCATCTGCCCTAACCATGGACCGAGGTGAAAGGTCAGGAGTCAGGGTTTGGAGAAAGTCAACTGTAAGGGGACAGAAGGCATGCTGAGAGGGAAAAGACTGTATCACTGTCATCTACCAGCAGCAGTAATTGACAAAGACAACGTTGTTCGGTAATACATGACAATAATCCATTTATTTCATACTTTCCTTTTGTTCTCCACAGTTGTAAGATGCAATAGCTACTGCTGAAATTCTGTGAGAGACTTTCATGGCTCTGCTGTGTGTACGGTGCATAGCATCTCCTCATCCTTTGGAGGTGACCCCTTTAGTGAGAGGCTCACAATTTTAGGTTCCAGGTTCAGTCGTTTTGCCCTACACAGATGATATTTCTTTTTTCTCCAGAGGATTCAACAAGTGGGTGAAAGCAAGAGGTTGGTCTTGCCATTGTCAGACGTTCCCAATAGCACCGTCCTGGACATTTTTCTCTGCAGGGATATCTCTTTTAAAAAAACCACCACCAGGTTAGGCTTTCTTAAACCCCACAGGCTTTATAAAGTAAATCTCTCTCTCTGAGCAGGGCTTCTCTTTCACTCCCAGCTATCCAAACTAGAAGTTTGGCAACAGTTTTCCAATTTCTAAGACAAATAATTGCTCTCCATTATTCTAAATCTCTTCACCATAAGATATGACAGCCTAAGCAATAAAAACATATTCCATTTTTTTTCACTTCATTTATTCAGAAAATTAAGGAGTGAAAGAACAGCAGTATATATAGGATTATCTTGAGAAGAGAAAGATGCCTCAGCAGAGTCTGCTAAGAAAAAGTGGGTCCTTTTCCCTGAAAAATGTTCTGTATCATAAAAGCAGTAGAGAGTAATATAAAAAAAAGTTTCCCAAATGACATGACCTTCCTTTCACAGTCCAAAGAGCAAACGATAGGGACACAGATCTCAGAGGGGTTTTTAGGAAAACATATCCACAAAAAATATACAGAAATAGAGTATCCTATTTCTGGATCTGGATTATTGCCTGGATCTAAAGGCAATAGTCTCCACTTCTTAAAATGCTGACATAAGGTAAAGGCAGAAACAGAACCAGGGTCTGTGACTGTCTTTTGAGGACCCAAGGACAAAATCTAAAATTTAAACTGTAAGGAGAAAGCAGTCCTTAAAGAAAAATAATCAGAGCCCTGAAGGGATCCTTCAACCACTCAGTCTGGCATGCTTTATTTATCTTCCAGCTACCCTATGCTGCACTGAAAAACATCAACTTGGCTAAAGGAACACTTGCCCAACAACTGCAGAAACATCTTGCCAAGATGCATCAGGTGAGGAACCCCCCGGTTCCCCCCATAGTACATTTGAGTCCTTGCCCACTCTCGCTGCGTGGCGGCGGCTCCCAGGGAGTCACTCTCATCATGCCTTTCCAGACAGAATGAAGTTCTCTTCAACAGCCAGCATTTTTTTTCACTTCAGAAATACTTACACGCAGTAATCAAGTTACCACAACCTTTTGTTTTCCTTCTCTCAGCCGAACAGCTGGAGGTTTCTAAGTCTGCCCTTTGAAAGCCTTTATATCATTTTTGCAGCTCATTTACGCACTGGCCCCACTTGTAAAATATGACCACAGCCAGACTGTGGGGAACAGAGCGGTATTTAACTTGTCCATATCTGTCTCACTGACTTGGTTTAAAGAGGTAAAAATCACCTACTCATTGATCCTCTGCGCTCATACCTAAGAATCGCATTAGCCTCTTTGTCAGCATATCACAAAATTCAGTATTTATAAAACAACAAAAAAATGCTGCAAAAATGCTTCCAGTATGCCACAGTTTATAGCTACAAATTATGTCACCTATAATGTGAATGTCAAAAATCCCACAACCCTTTTTCAAAATCCCAGCCCACAATTAATTGGAGATACAGAACCAAGCAGGTGAAAGTGCACACAGTAGAGAGCGCTAGTCTTTCTTTCAGTCACAGCCTTTCCATTTTTTACATACTTGTCTTTATTTCCATGAGAAGATAAATATTTAATCTTTCAAAATGATACATCCTGGTTTATTCTATTATTGTTTCAAGTAGGATTTATTATAGTAGGACTAACCATACAGTTTTGGGAACAGTCAAATCACCAGAAAGTCATTAATCTTGGATACATGGAAAATATACACCAGGAAAATTGCGTATAAAAGACAAAGAGTAACTTAAGGATTTTAGCCTTTAATGGGACATTCTTTTTTTGTGCTCAGCTCCAGAAGACTTAAGCCCACCACCCAGCACATTTAACTCCCAGAAGGCAGCAGAGGAAAGGTTCATGTGAAAAAGCACTTGACTGCCGAAGGGGCCACTCCATACAACTATTAATCCCCCAGAAGGACAACAGAGCTTACACGAAGAGTGAAATATGTGCAATTGAGGGTGCTACCCATTTCGTTATTGACTGCTGCATGACCCAACACTGCAACCTGCTGCAAGGAAGCAATGATTTTCCTTTCCTCCTTTGCCTGTTTGTTTACACTGAAGTTCTGGGTTTTTGGATGTTAGCATCATAGTCAGGCTGCCTTTTCTTAAGGGTTTCTGGTTCTTGTTTTGGTAGGCAAGTTAAGTTTAGACTATTTTAATGAGAATTCTTGACTATGACACACTGGGGGGAAAACCCACCTACGACACATTTTGAAATATTTTTATCTGCAATTGTATAATAGATTTAAGTGAGTATTTTTGAGCATTAAAATCAATATCAGTCTCACCTGTGAATTCAAACTCCCCCAGTCTGAGAATAACCCAGACCCTCTTCTTCTGAGAAAGGGTCTTTATTACCCCTCAGACATAACAAAAGTTAATGCCAGCATAAGGGTGGGTTGCTTTTTTTCCTGTTGTTAAACTCGGCATAGTTGCAGGACCTGATCAGGCATGCTCAGAGCACACACAGACATTTCTGACTCCTCACAGAGCTTGAAGCTGCCCACAGAGTAAGATCTTACACTGCTGAGCCCAAATGTTTAAAATAAGGGCAGAAATATTAACTTACAAAATAGCTCAAAGCTTCTTCCTCCTTTTACCTAAAAAAAGTTGTCATTTTCTTTTGATCACACAACAGAAATTCTAGGCTCATTCACACCATTTAATGCTAATCTTCACAGGACAGTGGATTTTTCAGCTGTCCTTCTCACTACATAAATAAAATTTTCTGTTTAAATACTATTAAGTTTAGAGTCTTGAGTTTCTCTAACTCTACTCTCAATTATCTATTCACCTCTGGTTGTACTGTAAGGTTATCCAGATGACTTGAGATTTCAAGCACACTGTTTTCACATTTCTGAAAAATCTCACTAGTCTCTTACCTACCTATCAACCATATTCTTTGGTGTTTTTAATCTATCCTTTAATGAAGCGTAGAGGTAACTGGGCTTAATTATGCTTAATGAATAGGTACTTTTGAGGAAATAACTTGAAATAATCTATTTGTCATTAGAGTTAATAGAATCTATGTATAAAAGTGTTTTTATCATCTAATTTAATTCATGTAAGTAATATAAAGAAAGATGCTTTCCCCAATTCAGTTTTAGATTTGCAACATTTTGTTTGGGTAACAGAAAAATCATACTTTTAAGGGGTTACTGACTTGTACTTCTGTCTCTTTCTGGCTATCACAATGACTCTGTATTTAGGGATTTGACTTCCCTGCAAGCACAGAACACATCTTTCTACTCCAAAGATTCACTTAGAGAAGGAATTGCTGGGGGTTTGAGCCCAAATCACTGTCAAGTCTTATGCTATGTGTGCAAGGTATTGCTGACATGCTTCAAACAGAGACTAAAGCCAGAACAAGAAGTTGGTCCTTGTTCCCAAGAGGTTACAATCTAAGCAGCAGAAAGTAGAAGGATTAGATATACAGAGAAATACAGGGAGACAGTGAAACATTGGTCTGTGTGTTATATCAGAGTTAAACCCCACAAACAGTTTCTGGTGGACCATGTAGCCTAATTGTTCCTTCTGGAAAGGTAGATGTGAACCAAGTAAAAGAAACACTTGCTTATATCAAAGATCTGCAGTGTCCAAACTGAAAGCCAGTTATGTACCCTCCACCATTTCAAAGGAGACAATGAGGTCACTGGTTTGTCACAAATTTGCTTTTGCATGATTACAATTTAGTTTTGCACGGTTATTTCTGATTCCTATTCCAAGAACTTAAAAGTTCATAAATCTGCAGGGGCAAAGATCCTGTGTCAAACTACTATTACATGATATTATGTCAGAGTACTTAAAATATGTTGAAATAGCAACTGCCAAGCATTTGATGGCTAAATTCCATTTAGCAATCTGATTCAGAAGAACCTTTCTGTTTCCCTGAGGTGCCCCTGTAGCCACCTCACATATTTTCAAGTTCTTATCCAAGCTGTGTCCTCTCTCAATATTGTTCAATGTATCTAAATATCCATTTTGATTTGGGAAATAACGTCTATGAAACCCCTCTGTGCATCCTGTGATATTTTAGTGCTGTCCTTGGTTAGTAGTTACCTGATTTTGTTTTGCAATGAAGAACAAAGTCAGCAAAGTCCAACAGGATACATCAGTTAAATGAAAGTATATAGCACCAACTAAATATACTTTTTGTCTCAGCTTTGATTACGCTTTTTAGTTGACAGATACATATGAAGTAGGATCACTTCATATGTAAAGCCGTCTCTATGCAACGGTCAATCATACGCATCATACGAACAGGTTTCAGATATTGTGTTCTTCTAACATTTTGATAAGGCTTAACTCAGACTTCTTTATGCTACTCTCCACATCTGACATGCCATTTAATGCAGCACCTTTTCTTAAAAAAAAAAAAAAAACAAAAAACCAAACCAAACAAAACAAAACAAAAAAACCACAAACAAAAAAACCCAAAACAACCAACCTTGGTATATTTGTGGCAGTAATGAAATAGAATGGTAGAATATCTCAAGTTGGAAGGGACCCATAAGGAACATGGATGTAGATATTTCTATTAATGATGATTGTCCTAAAAAAATTGGGTTCATATCGACGGTTTCCTTTGGCAAGGAACATCTCGGATTTCTGGATCTGTTACAGAATGCATTACATAGCTTCAAATATTCTATATCTGATCCTATAATATTCTAAACATTTTTAAATACTCTTATCTGGTAATAAAATCATGCATAATAAAACAGTATCAAATGCTACTTTGGTCTACTCTCTCTCTCTATTATAAAGTATTAAATATTAAACAATTAAGATAAAAGAGAGTTGGGAAAGAGGTACTCTTCTTACCATAACTTAGCATTAATATTTCATTAAAGTCCAGATGTGACATATTATTAAATAGTGACGGCTTTTTTTAGGATTATTTCTTCTTATCGCTGCATTTTGAAATGACAATAGTAAAAATGATCTTTTTTGTATGAAACAATTAAATTTTGAAACAAAAAAAGTTCTAGGACTCTGTATGTCTCAGACATTTTATGAACTGTGCAAGTGAATCACAGTCAAAATCATAATGTCAATATTTCCATTCTTGACAGTTTACAAATATTTTAAATTTTAATGTAGTTATTGGAAATCTAGAGTTACACTGAATGACATTCACTTCTATTTTTCAAGCAGTAATAGAGACGTAAAACTTCAAATGCAAAACTTTGTTTCCAGAAACAAGAAAAGAATGGTCATTTTACCTAGTGATCTAAATGAGAGAAAGGAAGTCAATCATTCATTCAACTGGGTTTTTTTTTTTCCAAATATATGAAAATAAATAAATAAATAAATAGATTCAGCTAGCAAGTTTTTATTTCTCTCCAGATTTTTGAATGCCGCCCTCCTGCTTTCCCTATTGGAGTTATTGCAACCATCTCAACCATCTTTTCCATAGGCTTTTGTTAAGTTTACACAACATTTGTATTGATGGCTTAGCCTTCCAAATGCATGGCTTGCTTTTTTTTTTTTTTTTTTTTTGTGGAAATACATGATCTGTAGCCTGCTACTACCTGTATTTATATCACCATGAGCACTTTCCATTCTATACTTGTTTGCACGAAGTTTGTACTAATGTTCAGTTGAAATGCTTTGTGTCTAGTTAGTTGCATATGCTTCAGCCAACATGAATCTAGCACTTAATTGTTGTGTTACGTTCTCAAGTCCGCGACTATTCAAAACATGACAATTTTATTAAGTTGCAGCTGCAATTTTATCATCTCATTTAAAGTACATTATAGTTTATAAGTACTTTCTTCATCCTATGGCTGATTCTTAATAACTTTAGCCTGATAGTTAATAATGTAGCAATTGGTTTATTACTTTTAGTGTGTTGTGTAGGAAAGGCAAGTGACCCTCAGAATCTGTACTGTTTTGCTGAGATAACTGCACACAGTGAAAGAGAAATAGCTAGTTCGCGCAGGACACATAGACACACAAGAGAGGAATCGGCAAGACAGGTAAGCATACCACATAGGCACGACACAGCCAAGGATGAGATTAGTGACGATACACTTATCCATGTACAGTTATACCTCCAGTGGTCAGGAGCTTTGGCAAAGAATGTGATGACCTATTTGTCTTACTTGGTGGGAACAAAAGGGATCTTCAGGACATCTTGTGGAATCAGAAAATGAAGACCAGGTTAACCACACACAGAACACAATAAAAAAAAAAATATTTCAAGCTCTGGGACCGAGAATTTTTATTGTCCTTTTTGGACAAAATTTTAGCTGTATCTGCTGCTACTGTCCATTGCCCTAGCCAGAAACTCTTGACTCACTCTGTCAGGCACTATTCACACACATGCATATCCTTGGCACCTAAAAGGTCATAGACTGTGAAGAAGTACAGTAGGACAGTAAAGCAAAAAAAAAAAAAAAAAGACGGGAAAAGAGAAGTTGGAAAGATTATGCTAAGAATAACTAATTCATGTTATCACTTCATACAAAGTTCTAAGAAGGTGGAAAGCATTTGTTACTAGACAAATTGAACGGATTAGGTAGTGGCATTTTTCATCCTGTTTCCTTTGCTTATTCAAATGAGGAAAAAAAAAATCAATATTCATGAAAATAAAAGGACAAATATCACTGAGGGTGGGAGGGGTGATTATCATAAGCACTTTAATCACATACACCATTTACTTTCTATATTAGTCACAGACAAAGTGGAAAATTAACACAAAGTGGAAAATTAGGTTTAGCTACTTTTGCTCTCTATGTTGCCCGAGAAACATTTTTGTATATAAACATAGGAGAATTTATCACCTTTATAACTCATCATCACATCACTATATTCTAGTGCTCAGCTTTTGTAAAAGATTGAGTTAATCAGCGTCCTTAATTGATTGTCAAAGGAGAGAATTTCATTTCTTCACTCTAATTCTATTTCCATGTAAGTAGAACACATCGTGGACAACAGGAAACGGCTGCTCTTGTCATTTATTCAGAAAGAGACACAAGTTCACAGGTAAACTTAACAAAATCTATCAGTTTGGTTTACTCCCTGGTTTGCTGGAGTGGCCTAATCCCATAGCCAACTTCAACACACACATAATAATTTATTCCTGAGCTCCAGTGTGGAATAAACCAAACTGTTCCCTTGAGAGGCAGCGATACATAAAAGACAAAGCCAATATGATTACGACCCAAGTCAAATTAGAATCCTCTACCTAAAACAGTCCTTCATCACTGTCCTTGAACCTTCTTAAACTCCAAAATACCTTGTAAAAACAGAATATCCCCTTGATGGCATAGTGTAAAATCCCAGTCTGTTGAGCTGCAAAGCAGCCTTCTGGCGAATTGACTATTACAATTTGTTTATTACCAAAAAAAAAAAAGGTAACTGTGTCAAATGGTAAACCAAAGCAGCTTGTGGACTGGTAGAGACGTCAGACCTGGTAGACATCTGCAGGGAGCGGAGCTGAAATTTTGCTACCAGGAAGATATCATGGTAGCAATACAGGGGAATGGTCTGGGAACTCACAGCTGCCAGCTATTAAAGAAGCATCAAGAAATGTAACTTCAAAGTGAAAAATATGAAAACTCTGCAAAAGAGGTCATAAGATGCCAGTGAGCATTCTGAAGGAGCTACACACATGTGCCTGCAATATCTGGAGCTGCACAGTATCACTAGCCAGGAAGAAGCAAAAGAGGCATTTGTCTTCCCTGACCCTGGCAATTACATGTTCTGGGGTTTCACTTCAATATTGCCTCCAGTCCATTTACCACTGTAAACATCACTTCCTGGCTCCCAGAATCCCTGAAGTCCAAGACAGAAACACCTTCACTTCTCCAGGTCATCTCTTTGCTAGTGCAGGTTTTTAAACCTATGGCAGACCACTAGCACCTCACATCCATGCTCTTGGCAGTTTCCACCATGAGTCCCTGCGTCTGGTGAAGGAGATCGTTCTCATTTCTGTGGGCATTCTCCACTTTTGTAATCACCCACAGACAACGATGTCCTTGCCTAAATGGAGTGGGAGATAAGGGGTGTGGAAATCATGAACAGGGATGCCCCTCTTCAGCAGCACAGATTTCAAGCCAGCTGCATCCTCCGTGATGGACCATCCATGGAGACCAGAGCTGTCTGAAGAGCCTGTTGTATCTGTGTAAAGCTCAGTGCTTTCCACATCACCAATGAACTTCCTTGAGATGGCACTCTCCTAAAGACTAACATTACACTGGGTTTGTTTTCAGCATATCTGCAATCCCCAGGGCTTCCAAAATTGTTGTCAGAAGATTGTGTGATAGGTTTTATCTAACTCCTTAAGATGACTATTTAGAGGGACAGATTATACATCCTTATACCTCCCAGAATTGTCTTGTCCTTTATCAATTATTTTCTGGTCTTAAGGCTATAGAACTAAGAGATAGAAAAGTTCAATTAAAATTGTCCAGTCCAGCTTCTGCATGTTTGAGTAATTTTAATGACGTTATTCTCCAAATAATGTAAACGTCCAGTTACACAAATTTCAGAGGATGCAATATTTTTTATTTTTCTCATTAAAGACAGAGTTTTAAAAAGTTTCAGAATTTAAGTCATTTATGAGTCTTCATTAATTTAATAATTTTGCTGGTTGTTAATATAATTCCTGCAGAAAAATAGTTTTTTTCCTTTAAGATTATGAATTGTCTTTTAAATTTCCTTCAATCTTTTACTTACATTCTTTGCCCGTTTCAGTTTTTCTTTTCTTGCTTTACTTTATTCCTGACTTTCTACATCATTATTTAGTTCATTCCTACATTGCCATTGAAACAAACACAAATACATCATTTCAGACTTTTGAGCACATCTTCTTAAAGGCCTTTTCCTTGTTCAGAGAACATCCAATTTACTGAACATTGAGATTTACCAACTACTTTTGAAGTCCGTGACATTATGGGTGAACATCTGCTGCTAAACAGAGGTGACAAGTGTTGTTTCAGACATCTTAAGTACTTGAGACGTCACCATAGCAGATATGGCCCAGGAACCAGAAGAGATGTGTACCTCTCTGGAGACCAACTGGAAGTCATCTGTTGAAGGCACAAGAAATGGCAATGAAAGCTCGTGTTTGGGCAACTGGCTCCTACCCAATACTTCTTCAAATGAACCATCACCACTTAGGAGCCATTTTACAGTGGAACAATGGGACAGGTAGTGACACCCTGTTCCTTCAAAAGCATAACGTAAGTTGCTACGGGAATACCGTATTAAACACCTAGAAGGATTAAAAAGAGCTATGACACCATATGTTTGAATGGGAACTTTGTAATTCTGGGTGCATACGAAAGGAGGACTGCTTTCATCTGGAAGGCAAGAACAGAATGCTTTAGAAACCTAAGTGACAGCGGGGACAAAACAAACACCAGGCTGCACTCCAAATGGAAATTGCACATGTAACTCCTAGGTGACCCACGCAATTCGCTAGCTCCTTTCCTGCTCAGTCATCACTTGCTAAAAGAACAGTTACAAGAAAGACCCAGGGAAGCTGGGTAGCTGTGGCACTATATCTCTACTAGTACGCGTTGCTGTACAAAAGATAAATATAGCTGGCCATAAGCACACTGCCACATCTACATGGGTTGAGGTGGGAGCTGGCTCCTAATAGATAGACCTGGACTACATCTGACTGTACAGATGTGCTCAAGGATCACTGCCTTCTCTGATCTGCCAAGGATCACTGCCTTCTCTGATCTGCCACATGAAACATTCCTGTGAGTGACTGCGCAAGTCAAAGGTGCTCAACAGCAAAAATCATGATCTCAAGGCTACTACTTAGCAAAGCCCATATAATTTTAATTAAAGAACAATTCAGCGAGCAGGCACACACAGCTCAGCCAGCGGACCACAGAAGATGGTGAACTCGAGCAGAGGACAGTGTCAGACTGCTGGGGGTAACGCCGTGGACCAGCACAACTGCAGCCAAACAGGGACATGTGGATGGGTCCTAATATATTACCTAGGCCGTTTCAAACCTCTCTCTCTCCCTCTCTCTCTCATTTATGTGTCTGTTTGTTGAATAATCGATATTGGAGGTAAAATATGATGCTTTTAAAGTCCAAACAACCTGTCAAACAAGCTGTTTTTTACATCTGAAACTGAAGCAGCAATTTTCGAGCTACATAGAAATTGAACACAATTTCTTAGTCAGAACAAGTCTACTACTGGTACATAAAAGAAAATTCTCGTGTTAAATATTTAACTTACCCATCCCTTCAGTTACAGATAAAATCCCAGCATCCCATATCACTTCCCTGTATCTTCCTAGGGAAAGCACTAGCAAAACAAAGGAGGGAAGTGAAATTCTCTGCCCATTCAACGTACTATAATTTACAACCTTCTTCATGAGTTACAATAGTCAATGCCTGAACAAGATACAGTGGCACCTGCATTCTGTCTGTCCTCTTTCATTTCTTCAAGCCCCCGCTAGAAAAAAGACAGAACTGGAAATACTGTGTCAGCTCCGCACCACTGGAGAAATCCACTAACAAGGGAAAATTGTCCACCGGGATTATTTTAAATTTTTTTAAGCAGGCTTACAGCTGCTTCATTCCACAGGAGCAACATGAAGCCACTGGATCACATCAGTTAAGCATGCCACAACATCCCTAATAGTTTTAAGGATAAAAATAGAGCAGAAAAAAATCAAATCTTTCTCTTCTCCACCTCCCCTCAAAAAATCCCAGAACCAATAGATCATCAGTCCTTATTAAGACAGTACAAAGAAAAATTAAAAAGGCCAAACACAGCGTTTTTCCTTTCCTGTCAAGTTAACGTTGAAACTTTGATACAGTATTTATTTTTTCTTCATCTAATTTCCTGCAAGGGCCTATGTTAGAGAAGGAAAGATTTGGAGTATATATTCAACAAAAATTAGTTCCTCAGGAAAATGGCTTACACCAGATGTCTGTGAGCTGTTGGCCACATGTTGCCGATTCGGTCTTTTGTTGTCATAAGCTACACACAGTTCCTCCAAGTATCATTCATTCCTTCTAGTATCACCAACTGATCTGATTGAAAGACCAGACAGTAGGCTCCAAATTCCCAGATGGGGACTGCCTGTAGCTGCTAATAATTTTCACACCAGGGAAACATAAAAAGCTCTTCTTGTGTTAAGAGTGTTTTATTTTATTTTTAAAAAGGTACCTCAGATCCACATCTTTCCACATACTCATTCAAACCACTTGCAAACATTCTTGCACATTTTCACAGTCTGTTGCCAAAATATATAAGACCGACAGCATCAAATTACTTCCCCATCTTTTTCTGATTTTCAGACTCACACTTTTTTGGCTAGTCTGATGGCTGAGGAAATTGCAAGGTGCTAAAACAATCAGATAAAACAAAACAGACCATTACCTCCTCTTACTGGTGTATCCTGTTCTCCTTATGCAACTTTCATATTTGAATAATGATAGAGCTGGCTGTCTTCTAGCCATCACTATTATAAAGCCAATGCCCTTACAAGAATGGAATTTAATGGAAAAGACAAATATGAAATGTTTTGAACAAACATAAACCTTCAACCGAAGAGTGAGCCTGAGCTGAAACAGCACACCCAAAATGAACTTCCTCATGCATTCAGATCCCTAAACTCCTAACATTTTCACTGAAGCATACGTGCTTCTCATCTATATACAATATCTAAATGTAATACACTTACAGAAGTTTTTCTATTTTGAAGTTTCTTTACTGAATACATTTATTTATTAAAATTGAAATCTTAATATAGAAAGTGTACTTTTTTTTTTCTTCTAAAAGCCCTCTTTTTTTTTTTCCTTGCTGTATTGCAGGACTGGAATATTCGATACTTCTAATCTGTCTCCATGGAAGTAATGTCAATGTATAGTGCAGTCTAATTTTAAAAAAGATAAATTATCAAAAACCTCCCTTCCCAAACTTCAGCAGCAGAGCACTGAGGACCATCATAAGAAGGCAAAATGTTAAAGGTTATTCTTCCCTTGCTATCTCTGAAAATGCAACAACATGTAAAATGTGTTATCTTTCCTATTAATGCAAAGTGAAATGCATTTTTGCATGTTGTCTTATATAGATCTGCAAAACAGGAAATGATTTCTTGATAGGGACAATGGCAATCAGAAGCATCAACTATGCTAATAGACAACATGGAAGTTATCTTGTATCTGAGAAAGCTGCATTTGTTTGAATTGAAGGCACATTCATTGACCTGGAGGCCTGTCAGGAATTACATCATACCTAGAGAAACTCAGTAAGATCAAAGATGGTTTTCTACAGTCCAATTACATTTCCAGCTACCCTACACTTTCATGCTTTTTGTTCAAAGCCAAAACTTCACAGATAAGTTTGGATCTGCTTCTCCAAATCCTTTCAGTGTATGTTTTTCCACACACCTCTATATTTCCATGTGCAGACAAAAATGAAAGGAAACAGTATTTCTGTTGTATTTCCACCTAACCCAGAAACTGACAACACCTAACAGTTCTATTCCTGTACTATTGCTGTCCCAAGACTCTCCTTTGCTGTTTCCAAACACATTTGCAAAGTCTTTCAGAATAGTTGTTCTTCAAAGAACTCATTCTCCAGGCTCAAGCATGTTCCATCCCCACATGTAGGAAGTCAGGCAAAATGGCAAGAGGCTGACATAGGTAAACACCAAGCTCCTGCTAAATGTAAACACAAAAAGGAAGCATGCAAGACAGGGATGCAGGGTCAGGTCATGCAGGAGAAATATATTGATACTGTTTGAGTGCACAAGGATGAGATTAGGAAAGCCAAAGCCCACCTGAAGTCACATCTAGTGAGGGACATGAAGGGCAATAAGAAGGGCTTTCACAGGCCCACCAACAGCAAAAGGAATAATAGGTGAAAAAAAGCGAGCCTGGCACTGAATGGGGCAGGGAACCTGGTGACAATGGACATGGGAAAAGGCCAAGGTACTTCACTTGCAAGGCTTGCCTTCAGAAATCCAAGACCCCTGAGACCAGTTGGAAAATCCAAATTGAGGAAGACTTACCCTTAGAATCATAGAATCACAGAATTGTTAAGGTTGGAAAGGACCTTAAAGATCATCTACTTCCAACCCCCCTGCCACGGGCAGGGACATCTCCCACTAGATCAGGTTGCTCAGAGCCCCATCCAGCCTGGCCTTAAAAACTTCCAGGGATGGGGCTTCCACCACCTCTCTGGGCAACCTGTTCCAGTGTCTCACCACCCTCATGGTGAAGAACTTCTTCCTAACGTCCAATCTGAATTGACCCATCTCTAGTTTTAATCCATTCCCTCTAATCCTACCATTACCCGACATCCTAAAAAGTCCCTCCCTAGCTTTCTTGTAAGCCCCCTTAAGATATTGGTCGGCCACTATAAGGTCTCCTCGGAGCCTTCTTTTCCCCAGACTGAACAACCCCAACTCTCTCAGTCTGTCCTCATAGGAAGGAGAGGTGCTCCAGCCCTCTCATCATCCTCGTGGCCCTTCTCTGGACACGTTCCAGCACGTCCATATCTTTCTTGTAGTAGGGGCTCCAGAATTGGATGCAGTACTCCAGGTGGGGTCTCACGAGAGCAGAGTAGAGGGGGAAAATCACCTCCGTCGACCTGCTGGAAACGCTTCTCCTGATGCAGCCCAGGATAGAATTGGCTTTCTGGGCTGCTAGTGCACACTGACGGCTCATGTTGAGCCTCTCGTCCACCAGCACCCCCAAGTCCTTTTCTTCAGGGCTGCTCTCAAGCCAGTCACTGCCCAGCCTATATCGGTGCTTGGGATTGCCCTGACCCAGATGGATGACCTTGCACTTGGTCTTGTTGAACTTCATGAGGTTGGCATGGGTCCACCTCTCCAGCCTGCCAAGGTCCCTCTGGGTGGCATCCCTTCCCTCCAGTGTGTCAGCCGCCCCACACAGCTTGGTGTCGTCGGCAAACTTGCAGAGGGTGCCCTCTATGCCACTGTCCATGTCGCTGACGAAGATGTTAAACAAGACCGGTCCCAGTACTTATCCTTGAGGGATTCCACTTGTCACTGGCCTCCACTTGGACATGGACCCATTGACAGCCACTCTTTGGGTGCAGCTGTCAAGCCAGTTCTTTATCCACTGAATTGTCTGTCCATCAAACCCACATTTTGTCAGCTTGGAGACCAGGATGTCATGCGGGACAGTGTCAAAGGCTTTGCTCAGGTCCAGGTAAATGACGTCAGTTGCTCTCTCCTTGTCTATTGATGTTGTGACCTTCTCATAGAAGGCCACCAGGTTTGTCAGGCACGATTTGCCTTTGGTGAAGCCGTGTTGATTGTACCAAATCACCTCTTCATTATTCTTCTGCCTCAGCAGCGCCTCCAGGAGGATCTGCTCCATAATCTTACCAGGCACGGAGGTGAGACTGACTGGCCTATAGTTCCCTGGTTCCTCCTTCTTTCTTTTTGAAAATGGGGATTATGTTTCCCCTTTTCCAGTCAGTGGGGACCTCACCAGACTGCCATGACTTTTGGAATGTAATAGAGAGTGGTTCAGCAACCTCATCCGCCAGTTCCTTCAGTACCCGTGGGTGTATCCCATCAGGTCCCATGGACTTGTTCACTTTCAGGTTCATCAGATGGTCATGAACCTGATCTTCACTTACAATGGGCAGTTCTGTCCAACCCCTGCCATTGTCTTCTGTGACTCCGGGAGTGTGGCTGGAGCCCTTGCCAGTGAAGACTGAGGAAAAGAAGTCATTGAGAACCTCGGCCTTCTCCATATCACTTGTCACCAGTTCTCCCGTTTCCTTTCTGAGGGGGCCTGCACCTTCCCTAAGCTGCTTCTTACCATTAATATACCTATAGAAATTCTTGCTGTTTCCCTTGATGTCCTGGGCTAGATTTAATTCTAACTGAGCTTTAGCTTTTCTCACCAGGTCTGTTGCTGTTCAGACAGCTTCCTTATATGCCCCCCATTCCAGCTGTCCTTTCTTCCACTCCTTATAAAGTTTCTTTTTGTGTGACAGTGTGTCCAGGAGCTCCTTGTTCATCCAGCAGGTTTCCTAGCATTCTTTCCTGCCTTCCTCTTTGTCAGTGTATTTTGCTCCTGGACACAGGGAAGGTGATCCTTGAATACTGACCAGCTGTCCTGGGACCCCCTTCCCTCTAGAGTTTTGTCCCATGGCACTTTGGCCAGCAGATCCCTGAAGCAATCAAAGTCTGCATGCCTAAAGCGCAGGGTCATAAGCTTGGAATACATCCTCCTAGTTGCCCTGAGGATCTTAAATGCTATCGCTTCGTGGTCACTGCAGCCAAGGTTATCCCTGAGCCTCACGCTGGTCACCAGCCCTTCCCTGTTGGTGAGAACAAGGTCCAGCATAGCACCTTTTCCTGTTGGTTTCTCTGTCATTTGGAGGAGGAAGTTGTCATCAATGCATTCCAGGAACATCCTGGATTGCTGGTGCCTTGCTGTGTTGTCCCTCCAGCAGATGTCAGGGTGGTTGAAATCCCCCACGAGGACCAGGACCTGTGAACGCAAAGCCACTTCTATCTGCCTATGGAGGGCCTCATCTGCTTGGCTCTGCTGGTGAGGTGGCCTGTAGCAGACCTCTACAGTAACATTGCCTTGGTGGGAGAAGATCAAGTTAGGGAAACTGGACATACACAAATCCATGGGTTCTCATGGGGTGCATCCACAAGTACTGGGGGAGATGGCTAATGTCACTGTGAGGCTGATGATAAAAATTGGGAGGAGTGGTGAGGCACCATATAGATGTGCTACCATCCAAAGAGACCTCAAGAGGCTGCAGAAATGGGCAGAGAGGAACCTCATGAAGTTCAACAAAGAAATGTCCTGTCACTGTGGATGAATAATGCCATGCATCAGTACATGCTAGGGGCCAACCAGCAGGAAAGCAGCTCTGCTGAAAAGGATCTAGGAGTCCTGGTGGACGACAAGCTGACCATAAGCCAGCAATGTGACCCCATGGCAAAGGGGTTGCATTAAGAAGAACATCACCAGCAGATAGAGGGAGGTGATCCTTTGCCTCTGCTCAGCACCGACGAGAGCACATCAGGAGCCTTGTTTCAAAATCTGAGCTCCTCAGTAAAAGAGAGTTGTGGACTTACTGGAGTGAGTCCAGTGAAGGTCCATGAAGATTGGAGCATCTCTCATAAAAGTGCTTGAGAAAGCTTGACCTGTTCAGCATGTGCAAGTGAAGCCTCATGTGGATTTTATCAATGCGTATAAAAAGGGGCAGATAAAGGTGATGGAGTCAAACTGAGTCATATTCAGTGGCAGGGCAAGAAGCAATGGGCACAAACTGAAATAAAAGGAATTCCATTTAAACATCAGAAAAAACTGCTTTACTCTTGAGGGCGGTCAAACACTGCAACAGGCTGCCCACAGATGTTGCAGAGTCTCCATCCTTGGAAAGATTCAAAACCTGACTAGACACAGTCCTGAGCATCCTGCTTTAGATGATCCTGCTTTAGATGATCCTGCTTTGTGCATGACAGTTGGACTAGACAATTTCCTGGGATCCTTCAAAACGTAGCAATGATGTGATTCCAAAAAGGGTTGCCAATCATGTATCATAAAGATCTCAGAAATAAAAGTTAGGAACCTCAACATTTGATTTAAGGTGCTTGAAAATGCATTTCAGTGACCACACAAGACAGATGTCAACAGTGGACAAGTAGTCTCTAAAATATTTTTTTCAAAGGGGCAAAAAAAATCTAGCACTCTGCTCTGTCACTCAAAATCACATTAAATGAATAAAGATCTGAATAATTAATGGAACTTCAAAAGCAATTATTTAGTGACTTAAATAGTCACTAAGAATCATCAAGTGGTAATGATTTTATGCGTTACACAAGTTGATGCCTTTCAATATTTTGTAAATAATCTGGAATTAAATAAAAACTGATTCATGATCACATTTATAGATCCACCAAAGTCTGCAGAAAATTAAAGTAGAGAGGGTAATTGTACAGAGGGATCTGAAAAGTAATTTAGTAGTTTAAGCCCATTCTTGCAGCATAGACCTTAATACAGTCAAGTGCATGGTCACGGATATAGCAGCAAGGAATACCAGTCATCTCACTTGACTAAATGACTGTATTCGGGAAAACAGTGACGTCATCCATTATGACTCCTAAATAATTGTCAAACAGCTGAACACAAACTCCCAGCCCAGCTCTGCCACACAAAAGGCTACTGTGATTGTATTTAAACAGAATAGCATTATGTAATACCAAGATATACTTTACCTCTTCAAGTCATTGATGAGAACTACAATGAAGAGACTGTAATTCTAGTCTCAGAAATGTTTTATATATTATTATATATATACAGAGGAAGTGCAAAAGTGATTTAGACTGAACTTAGCCTTACTTTAAATGAATTCACAAGTTCCATTGGCTTGGTTGCCAAAAGAAGTTCAAGCGGTGATTTCATTAGAGTGAACGAGTAGATTCATTGCAACAAGCCATCGGGTGTTTAAAAGATCGTTTAATCTAATGGAGAAGAGTAAAAGCAGAACACGTAACTCATAGCTAACATTAAGCAAATTCCAATAGAATTAAGTGACCATTTTTTAACAAAGAGACAAAATAATGAATCATCTCTTACAGTTTTGAAATTAAGGTTGCCTATCCTTCTGAAAGAGTATAACAGATTATGAGTTGTTAAACTCTATGCATGTAATGGTCTAGGGGTTGTGCTACCTTGCTAGCTTGAACTAAATGTTCTAATGGTCCTTTCTAACACAAAATCAATTACTTTGTGGAAGTATCAAAACAGTCGCTTTTAATTAAAGCGCAATTTATCCTTGTCAAAACTTAGGTTCATTCTAAAGTCACCTGTGTAACATGGGTTAAATCTGGGAAAAAAAGCAGGGAATCAGTATCCCCATATTCCAGTAGCCACATTTTAAAGCATATCCTCTGACAGAAGCCGAACACCAAGCAGCCATCTATTGCAAGATAAAACATTCTCTATGTTTATTCTGCCCTTCCTGATTGCTCACTCAGAACGTGCTAAGTTTTACAGTTTTACTGATCTGAAGAATATTTATAGACTCATGACTTCTTTCCAATCAGAACCATGTCATTTTACCAAAGATATAGCATTAATTCTATTAACGAGTACTAAAAATCTCATGAGTACATTTATTTCAACTTATATGTTTACTATTCGAATTTAGCTGGTCTCATTACATTTCAGTGAAAGTACAATGTTATTCCTTTCACCTTCTACCTTGTCTCCACTACAAGAAAGTGTCCGTACAGAGGTGGACATTGCTTTACACTGCACTTTCATCAGCACACAGATGGCCACAGGCCCCTCCGCTCTGGCCTGTAAGGGCTCAGGGCACATATTAAGTCTCAGCCCTTCATTCTGCAAATGAGCAGGGAGCAGCTGATCACTAGGAGACATAGAGCAGGGCTGGGTGCACGATGGATTCCTGCTTGGAGAACGAATGTAAAAACCTGACTAAGCAAAATGAAAAAGTGAGCTTGACAATAGCAGATAGGAACGTGTTTGTTTTCTCCTCAACAACACGGAAAAGCAAAGCTACTTGCATTTGAGGGAAAAACAAAATATTTCATTTTCTCTGACAAGAAACATTTTATTTTCACCATGGGCGTTGCAAAAGCAGCAAAGCAACGGAATGAATAGCTAGTTAGACACAAATCCAAGGAGACTGCTCTTTTTATTTACAGAGAACTCCAGGTTTACAACAGCCAAGCCATTACATGCACGAGCCTCCTTAACCGCTCCCTACCTGAGGAGCTCTGAACTCACTCACTGCTCCTTGCGAAACGCCTGCAACATGAAGCCCTGGGTAATTCTGCTGGGATATGCACTGCAAGTTTTCCTCTCTAAGATATTCCAACCTGAAATATTCATTGGGACCACCAGAGAAAAGTATTCTGTATCTTGAGGTAGAAGCCTGGCAAAAGCATCTTTCACTGAATGTATAAGATCTAACTGGTTGGCTATAGCTTACATGAGTTTCTACACCACCCAACAACCATTTCCAAATACCTCTTGCAAAAGTACTTTGGGGTATTTCACCTACATCTTCCTTTCCCAAGAAAAAAATAAATAACTTCCTACCTAATGCTCTGAGATTTCCCGTGATATTATCACGCAGTGAAAGTCATCATTCCGTCTCATTTTAGGAAAATGACACCCCAAAATGGCTGTAGAGGACATGGGACTTGTTTCCAACCAGCAGGTCCCGTCCTACCCCAGTGACACTCTACCCAGTGTAGCTGTTTGCTATCTAACACTTTCCTGAGCAAAATGGCTGGTTGAGTGACCACTTATTTGTCTCCTATTGAATGCAGGGAAAACACCTGCTTATCTGCAGTACGTTGATATACCAGGAACACTATCTTTTTCAATGCAATATTTCAAACTATTTCTGTTTCTCCACTACAGAATCATTCAGCTCTGTAACATCAGAGCACAGCATTGTTTTTATGAATTATGAGTCTCTCCTGAACACCAAAATGCTAAGGTTTTCATTTTGCTCCGCCTGTATACACCTCCAGTTGGAACATAACATTCTGACTCTGCAGACATGCATATTTTCAATTCTCTGAGAAAAAAAAAGAAACAAAAGGTGGTGGCAGTCAGCAAACCAAACTTTGCTTTGTCCATCTGTAGCTGAAGTACACTGTCGATTACAGCCCCTGTTCCTTTTCAGGAGGGGCTTTGCTATCTTCATAACACTGTGGTGGCATAGCTGTACCCACACTTCGCTGCAAACAGCCTAATCTCCTAATAGCAGCCTTTAATAAAGTAGGCAAGGGCTAGCCCAAATGGATTTGATTTTTTGGTGACCTTTCAGTGACAGCATGTTCAGGGAGGACTTTCTCAGAGGAGTGAAAGAACAGATGGGCAGCCAAGGCTAATAATTCTGTTCACTTTACTGCATGGGATCTTTTATCCCCTATGCTCCCCAGATGGATTTTCTGCTTTACTTTTTACTTGTAGCTTTAGCACGTTTCTAAGGCATTATTTATATGTGTATTCTTATGGCACAAGCCCTAATAGCATCAACATCACTGTTCATCTGCAGTCCATTTAAAGCATGTTTCACTCGTCCAAGGAACGGTGTTACACGAGACAGCGTACACCATTCCTCGGTTCGCTTCAGCTTAGAGCTCCAGCTCTTTTCAAAGCCTCCTTTGTATCCTGTAGCAAAGCATTTCTAGAGTTTTGCCCTAAATCAAAAGGTTCTGTATATGGGTCTTAGTGCTCACTGCAGGACTAACTTTCTGTCGCTCCTGATTGTGAAATGCGCTGGGTGCCAATGATAACGAATACGGCAGTCTCAGGAAACTGTGTTTTCCAAACAGATTGTTGAAAGCATACAGATGTTTCTACACCTTCTCATTCTCCCAGGATACTTGCCAGACCTCTATCGCTGCATCAAGAATAATTAAAAAAACCAAAACAAACATTGGGCACAAAGCACTACTAAACTCAATATCTCCAACTGCAGCACTGAAAATATTCCCCTTTTTACATATGTAGTTTTTAAGGATGTATGAATTTAGGAAATGTTCTATCGTGTGCGAGCTTTTTTTCCACCCCTACAGAGAACAGAAACTGTACCCACTCTATGGATCACTTCCCCTAGGCTCTTGATAGCAACAGGCACATCATACTCTGCTGCAGGACACAAGCTGTGAAAGAACTAGGTGAATGCTCTGTTTGTGCATGTTAAAAACTTACTATTTTTTCCAGGATGAAGCCCTCAAACATTTCTTCAAATTACCTCATTCCTCAGCAATTACTCTCTCCTGGTGAAAAGGGTTTGCCATTATTTTATTATTACAAACATCGTTTCATGCTGAGACTTTTGTGTATTTTCACATTGTTTTCACTTTTTCACATTGCTTTTCTTCACCAATACTTTCATTTACCACATTCCTTTAGGATATTATGTTCAGAAGCCTTTGCCCTGAAGTGTATCCATCTTCTTTTGGCCACCTCTATCTTCTGTTTTAATGCTTGTACTTGGCCTCACCGTGGCTTACGTGCTAGTGCCCAACTCCACTATAAAGAAAATAAAATCCTGTTTGAAATCAGATTTATATTATATTATCCATTGCCTTTATTAGGAAGTATTTTAATTAAATTAATTATTTTAATCTAGCAATGATGTTATCATCCTTGGGTATGTTTTGAGGTCTGGTCAACTCTTGCAAAGCGATACAAGTCTTGTACCTCCTCAAACTGCATGCACTTTTTTTTCTGATCTTCCAGAATGTGCCACATGATGATCATCTCCGGGTGCTTTTTGGGTACACCAACTTAGTTATGTATATTTTCTTGCATTCTTACAGTATTTTGGATCATCTGTCATGACTGCAGGGTCAGAGGGCAGCATCTGCACTCCACATACATGTTTAAACCTGCTCCCTTCACAGAAAAAAGTCACTTTTGTCAAGCGTTAAGCTACACAGTAGCCACTTTTTTGATACTTTGATTCCACATATTGCCCATAAACTAATCACAAAGCAGAGAAATAGCATTAAAAAAGGAAAAGAAGAATGGAGGGAGAGAGAGAAAATGGCTCTTCAGCCACATCACGCATGCAAATAAGTCTATTTTTTTATTTTCTTGTATTTTCTGTTAAAAAATAAAAAACTCAGATACCTCATTCTTATATCAACCCCACTTCCTTTTTCTTTTTTCTTAAAAATGCTTTTTCTCATTCAATAATATTCTTTTTAATTTGAGAAACTAGCATTCCACACTATATTCACAATGATTGTACATGATGGATTTGCAAAGTGGCATAACGAGGTTGTGATTTGTTCTCTGTTCCTTTCACAATAATTCATAATATTCCATCTGATTTTTGATTGCCACTGAGCATTGCTTTCCTGTTTCCATAAGAGCATCTATTACCACTCAGAATGAGATTTAGGGTTGTAATAGTCAACTCACTACCTATCCAAGAATATGTAAAATTAGGACCATTATTCCCCCCCCACCCCCTTAAGGGCATCATTATCTAGAGCTGTTTTATCATAGTATTCTTGGATTGCTTTGGAGCTCTTCATCATCGGTAGATGGTATCATCAGCAAACTTTGTTGCCTCGGTATTCATTCTTTTTCTGATCATTTATGAATACGTTAAAAAGCACTTTGCAGCACAGAACAGTAGACTTTATTGGGCAAATTCCTTCTACTGTGAAAAACAGTGTTTTACCCATGCTCTCCTTTTACCTAGTTTATAATCCACTACCCGTATGAGAGCCTTCCCTGTTATGCCATGGTCTCTTCTTAGAAGATTTTGGAGAGATATCTTGATAAACTGCTTTTGGATATATGTTTATTGAATCCAGAGAACACTGACAGACTTGAATTTTTATATTTTTTTTTAAACAAAAAATGAAGGCTTATCCCAAGTACATGTTTTCCACTTGTTCATCTAATTTTGATATTCTTCAGAAAAGTTTGTTCCAGCTTGCATGACATCAAATTGACTGACATGTAGTTCCCTAGACGGTCCCCAGAGATAGTGTTTTAAAAATCAGTACCACATTAGCCATGTTTGGTACCAAGATAGATTTCAATGCCTGGTCATGTATATCAGTAATTCAGCTGTTTCATCTTCAAGTTTCTTTAGAGCTCTTGAGTGCACATCTTCCCTCTTTGGGGCTTTATTCTTGTCCTTCTCATCCATTTGCTGAGAGACCTCATCCATCAATAACTAGATTTGAGAAAGACCCTCCAACAGTTTTCCCCATTGAAAATGATAACCATATGGAAAACCTCAGCAATTTCTTTTTTTATATATGTATGTACATTCAAGAAGAGTTTAATTTTTCAGCTATGTTGTCTCCTGTTTCGTATGTTGATCACCTCTTAGACTTATAGATCTCCAGCAGGCTTACTTTTTGAACACACCATGAAAAGTGAGTTGTTATTCGTGGTTATGCCTCTTGCAAGTTATTTCTTCAATTCTTTTCTGAACACACTTTTTTCTTTTTTTTGCCCCAATTTCACTGCCTTTCTGTTCTCATTTAGCTACAATCTCAAAATTTTTAAGGAATTCTTTACACTTTCAGAAACTTTATTTACTCATGGCATGTTTACTTATGTTCTTTACCCATAGCATCCTTCTTTTGGCATTTGAAGACTTCCTCCCACAACACATACAACAAATATGCATTTGCTCTGAGTTGTCAGTATGTTTTGGGTATTTTTATAATGACAATTATTCCAACTGGAATAAGTTTTACTTCTGCCTATACATTTAGCTTCTTTTTAATAAGACTCCTCACACTTAATTTGATTTCTATCTTGATAATTTCAATTTAAATTTAAGCTTTATTTACCGTATAACATGAGTCTTATTCTAGAATAGTTTAATTAAACAGTATTAAACACCCTAAACCAGCCATTTTGCTGTTTTCCTATTGTCTTTCTCTTTTTTTTCCCCCTCCAAGGCCCTGCAGTTACAAAGTGAAACACTATTTGTACTTCCTTTCATATTTTCCACACATTTCAGTACTAACAACGCTCTCAGTTACCCCATTCTTCCCACAAAGAAGTATTCTTTGTACATTTTACTTTTGATATCAAGTCTTACTTGGAAATCAGGGTACAGAAATATGATAGAGGTTTGCTTCTTTTAGTCTCAGCTTAGCATTTTGTACCCTGTATGCATGCAGAAGTTACAGCTGGCTCCTTTACGAGTTTCTTCCAGACTCCTAGTTATCCACAGTGGCTAGAACTGACCTCATGAAACAGGTTCACGGCCTCACACCCTGGGAGGAAAACATTCACTTGAGCCACGCAGGTATTCAGCAAGCATCTACCAGAGGCCATCAAGTAAGGGAACTAGAACGTACGTTTTTTTCAACATCTAAGTTGTTTTTGCCAGGCAAACATGGGAACTTCATCCAAGGAGGACTCCTTGATTCTGGTATCCTAAGATTAATTTGGAAAATTGGAAGGGGTTCTGAACTGATTTACGGTAGTGGGAAACCTGCTTTGCAGCAAGAGGGCAAAAAAAAAAAAATCCCCCAAAAAGCAAAAAACAAACCCAAACTTAAAGCGCCACTCATTCATACATCCAAGATACGATTAAGAGGTGAGCCAGTTACAGTCACAGTACTAGGAGAACTTCATATTTTACTAATCATAGGGGACTTTTTATTATCAAGTTCAACAACATTAGATGAAAAAGGGTTAAAAATCCAAAGAGACTGATTTAATCGCTGAGTCAGCTGACCTGTGAATCCAGGTACAGGCTCTCTGTATAATCATGCCTTATCCAGTGTTTCGGCACCATGCCATTCTCAACATTGCAGATCAGAAGACATCTCGTCCTACAAGTTCCTAAATCCACAAACTCCCAAGTTCCTGAAAAAGTCCCCACAAATTCTATCCAAGTCCTGGTACCACCACCTTGGTGGATTTGGTGGATTTCTGGTTTAGAGATCACTCTCCTACCTCTCTGAAACTGTTGAAACTGTTCTTTCTTTTCACAAAACACATTTGCACTGTGTGAAATTAAACGTTTGGGACTGCAGCACTACTCAGATTAATCAAAGTCTGTATTTAATTCTGGGACACAGTCACAATTGCTGTAATTCTATATTTTTAAATATACTGTTGAGATTGTAAATGAATATTTCTATATAATACTGAATAAAAGAAATGACCATGTAGTCATATATGTATTTAAAAAAAAATAAACACAAAGGCACAACTTGGTCTTGTCCCTGCCTCAGTTAATAGTACAATAGGATACACAATGTGTAATATCTTTACTAAGAGACATTATGAAGTTTCAAGGCACAAGTAACATACAGGACAATGATTATGCCACCTTTGAGAACAACAGGTAATCTGGGTTCAATTCAGCATTCCCAAGTAGTTTAATAAAGAAACATATAAAAAAAAATGTGCATGTCAGATGAGCAACCAACTCTTCTGGTCACAACTCCAACACAGGGGTGGTTAGGTAATGGCAATTAGACTTCAATAAAGGATGGTGCTTATCCCTGAAGTGTACTAGGATAAGGATACAAGATAATTAAATAGCGGGATCTTCTTTATCCTTCAGTGGATACCTGGAAAACACTCACATAATGGACTCATAAAGACTCAGAATTCAATTGATTATGTTAGAGCCAAGATGTCTTTTGGGACAAAATGGAAGAGAGGAGCATCTCTATGAAACCTTCAGCTGTATACTGCAACAAGAGGAGATGAAAAGCATTGCTAGCTGAGGATAGCTACCCATGGAAGAAAAAGACAAGGAGAACTCAAAGGACTGGACTAACTTGTGAATATGAAATAGAACTGAGAAGGAGGTTTGATGCCTTAGAGAATAAAAGTAAAATTTAGGGTAGCAAGAAGGGAAAAACCAGATGCTAGGTCTGAAATAAGACAATGAGAATACCAGGCATTGGAAACTGAAGGGGAACAAAGTCAGTATGCAGAAACGTTGAAGAAAACAGAACGGACATTCAGAGTCCCAGATAGAATTAAAAATGGCACACAGAGGAAAGGGCTAGCAATTCACAGCATCACATGGAGAGGCATGTCTGTGTGACCACAGCCTCCTTGTTACTGACTGTCAGTCTGGTCATGCAAAGGGATCAAAAAAAACCAAAATGCTGTTGTGTCTGTTTGGTGCAACTGGCTGGTGGACCTGCAACTGAGAAGCATCACAAGGAAACTGGAAAAAGTTTTTATAAATCCCCCAAACCAATACTGCCCAATTCCCACTGGAAAAAAACAATCAAGGACTAATTGCTTCATGAAATACTTGCAAATAAGTAGATATTTATATGAACTTCAAGGACATCAAGTCTTAGAGAAGGAGTAAAGGACCTAATAGGAGAATAAACTAACCAATAGCTAAATGATGAGCGGTGTAAGGAAGCATCTGTAATGTTTGACTGTTGAGATGCATTTATTGAAGGAAGTAATTTTTCAAGAGATAAATTTGACTTGAATACCCAAGGGAATAGCTACCTGGGATCAAAGCCGACACAACTAACAAGAGCAGTTTTAAACTGAGAAATTATAGGTCTCCAAATACTATGGGAAAGACAAAATATAGGGTAAATGAGAATTCAGACATGGATTAAAAAAACCTGTGGTAGCAGGAGAACATATGGTAAATAAAAAGAATTAAGACTGTGAACAGCAACCAGGTAACAAGAGATGACATGCCTGAGTCTGTTCTGTATAAAAAATGAAGTAAGAAACAACTCTGATCTGTAAACCACTCTCGGGAGCTTTCTCAACACAATGGAAGATCTTGAAATACATTTATAGGATGTGAAAATGAATGTTATGGAGAAAACAGAAGTTTCATAACATAGAATTCAGAACTGGAATATAGATATAGGAGGACAGATACCACTCAGGAAAGATAGTATTAAAGACGAGAGCAGTGCTGTACGCCACAAGCTATAAGACACTATGAAGGAAAGCACATTTTTTTTATAAAAGTCCATTTTTTAAAAGATAAAAAGTTTCTGATGGAATCAAGATGAAGGTTTATAAGAGATCCATGGTCAGATATAAATATGGATAAAGATCACTGTAACGTCAATGGAAAGAGAAATACTATTAGTTATTGTGACAATACCTATTGTGACAGGAGAAAAACATCCTGACAAAGATTAGAACTGACTATAGACAGTAATAACAACTAATGATATGGGTGGAGGCAACCCACTGTTGCATGTTACAGCCAACAAACCTGTGTAACAAATAGCCAGAGCTAACAAAAATTCATATTATTTAAATTTGATTTTGTCATGTAATGAAGATTTAAATAGTTTATCATTGAAAGCTGAGTTGGCATAAATTAAATCACAGGGCTAAAATAATAGTTTCATAACTCAATTATCAACTTCAAAAGGGTAAACTTCAGTAAACCTAGGGAGCTCTTCAGGGAACTCAAATGAACTGCGCAGTTCAGAGACTGTAACGTCTTTAAGTCAAAGACAGTGGGATAACTAGTAATCTGTATTTCAGACATCTGGAGGGGACTCTACCTCTGGTTAAATTAAGAACCTTCACCAAGTAGGCTACTGGCTACGAGCAAAGAGCCAAAAGGGTCATCTAACCTCAACCATAAAATGGAGACTGAATGGGACTTGCATAGTACAGAAAAGCAAAGCCAAAAAAAAAAAAAAACAAAACACAAAAACCAAACCACCACACTAGAGGCAGATCATGATTTGGTGAGTTTGAACAAAGACCAATGACAGCCTGAACTGGGACAGAAGTTAATTATTTTGCATCTGGTTTCAAACAGATTTTGATGACTGACTATCAATATTCGGCATGGATAACAACAGGAACACAGAACAGAATTTATCACAAATGAGGTAAAAGTATCAAAAATTCAACACTGCATACTTTAAACTGTGAAAAAGTAAAACTTCTTCACAGCAACACCAACAGACATAATGAGGAGGAGACCGCAACCTCTCCCGTTATTTCCTCATTAGAGGACAATACTGTTGACAATGCACAAGAAAATGCTGGAAGAAGCCTCGAAGGCTTGAGCTTTGACTTGTAAGGTGACACAATTTCTCAGGTCTTTGCTTTTGCCTGAAGATAGTTCTGGCAGCTTTTTTGCCATTCCATAAACTCAAAGAGGAACTAGACATGCCAGCCCACTCTAGCTGTGGCTTTCCACTAACACATGGAAATAAAGGTGTGCAAAGACTGTGGATCTTGAGAATTCAGCAACTTTCAAAATCACCTTTTACTCAAAACATATGCTTTGATCTATGCATGCTTCATATCAAACTCACACTGCTGAGAAGTTAATTCAGCACAATCTACACTATCACTTAAGAGTAATCTTCAAGCAGCTCCTTAAAGAAGCACACTCCTGCCAACAAACACAATATATAAAAGAACCAAAGGTCTGAAACCATGAACAAGAATATGCCCTAACCTAATGACAGGACAAACTAAGGAAATCTTCAAGAATTTCAGGAGGCCGCATCCCCTAAATACTCCATTCCACCAGTGGTCCAACAAAGTGCTAGCAAGCCTCAACACTGGTAGCATCTGACAATACACTCAAGGCACAACTAACCAGAGGCTTAAGCAGCTGAAGCAAGCACAGTGATGAAAACAGCTTCCAGAGGATGAAGGGAGAGACAGGAAAAATCTCCTCTTCCCACTTCATCAGGCCATGGCTGACAGATCCATTCTTAGGAATTCTCTAAGCTCATGACATCTGGGTTTCAACCTTTCAGGTAGGTCCTGGAACTGGTATGATGTCACACAAAGTAGCCAAATTTAATCTGTCCTTGATAATTTTATCCAAATGCCAATTACGTACCCACATTGTAATGCTGAGGTTGGCATACTCTGCAGCGCAGACAGTGAACAGGCTGTGCCACAGCAGGGTCCTCATTTCAGATGAAGTGGATCTCCAAGTACCTCTTCAGCATATCTGAAGAGCATCTTATGCAATTTTGAGTATTTCTAAAAAAAGGTAAGCTATTTCACTTTCTCTTTTGCTGCAGAACTTCAACCAGACCTGGCAATCCCTTGCAAGCCTGGAAATCTGAGTTAAGGATTTATGGAGTGAGTATCTTTATGAAGAATTCTGGTTTATAACAGAGGTCTTCATTAGGGGCATAAACTAGCCTGTAAACAAAATTTCAACTGCTTGTATATACAGCCTTTGTAATGAGCTCAGATTTCATGCCTTATTGCACAAAAAACACTTTTATTACAATAGAACAGTATAATACTTCTTTTGAAAAGTATTCTTATTATCATAAGCATTTTACTTTTGCATCATGGAACACAGTGAAGCAATTGAAGCTACAGGCAACAAATACCTGAAAAAATGTTTTCCAGATACCATCACTACCATGTTGCCAAATATCGTCACTTTTCCTGGTTTGGAAAATGATCCCACTAAACTCATGCATTGATTCTTTCAATTTTAATCACGTTCAAACTGTTTTAAACAGAAGTTGCTGACATTCGTGATTGCTTGCAAAATTTATTCAAGTAAACACTTATTACGTTCTATAAAAGTATAAATACATTTATCAGTATCTTGGATTGTACACAGGCTATATCATTCTGTTTTAGCAGAATTTAACAAACACTTCATTTTCTTAACACATCTTAATCAGTTTTACAACATGCAAGACAATGGAGTAGTCCCCAAGAACCTGGTATTGCACATTATTTCTTTTGGCTACATTCCCAATCAAAAATCCCTGTTGATTTCACTAAGTAAAGACCGCTTATGATAACAAAAGCATAGCACAGAACTTTCACTGAAGGTAAAATATGCTTCTATCTTCATTCTCTGGAATAGCATTCTTTAATTTTATATTGCAATGTGATCTCTGCTAAACAAGTCCTGGTACTCCGTAGCTCCTCATTCTTATCCTGTACTAGAACTCCAAATTCTCACAAAATCTGCTCAGTAAGTACACCCAGTATTTATGAAATGTTTCATTAACTAGTATTTATTTCACAAAGCAGTCCACTGGAATCTTTAGATTTCAACACTTGAAATATATAGCAGGGAAAGAACGTCACATATTTGATTTTTATGCATAATGAATACGTTACAAGTGACTTAGAATGAATTTTTATTTTAGATCTTGATACTGCCAAGAAGACAAAACAGGCATATCAGTCAGTAATAAATATTTATCTGAACTATGTTTTATCCTCAAAGAGAGAATGCCCATTTCTGCAGTCTGTTTTCAGAGAGACTTTTCTATCTGTGTCATCAGTTAGAATAACACAAAAAGCACATTTTCTAATCTCACTTAGAGAGGTCACTCCAGCCCTGGATGCAGAAATTAAAGGTGGCCTGCTGCCCAGTGGGAAGTCCTGCATACCTGCCTTGTCCTCAGCCACACATCCGTACAATCCACCATGTTTGAGTGTTAACATAGCTGCAATGCAAATCAGGTCATGATCTGATTTCACCTTTTTTTCCCTCACAGGTTGCTTATCCCTCAGGTCTACACTGATTCAGCTCGCAGTACTGCTACATGAAAACTTTCGGCAGCACAAGGGATGAGGACAGAAATGTATGCAAGAGAAGGCCGGGGTGGAAGAGACAAGACCCCATCTAGCATCAGCAGCATGTACTTCAGTCATCTAAGAGTGATTATAGACACTTCTCACTCTAAGACACTCCATGACACTTTTCACAACCACACCATTAGATTCCTGTCTCAGTAATTACTTTATTAATAGCTATTTAATGTTCAGTTCATGAGATCAAAAAAAAAAGTTACTAGATCCTTATCACACGCAAAGTAGTTTTTTACTGCCAAAGACAAAAAAGCAATTTCAGCGCTTCTCTCAAAGCAGAGTCATGCAGTAACTGCAGTAACTACGGCGGGCCATGCTGGACTCGCACACAGCCTGTTCTGCACTGCTCAGCAGGTAGCAGAATCGTCTCTGGGAGACCTTCCTGACCTGTGTGTGCAACTACAGCCTGCCAACCAAACGAACCAGCTCCAGGTACTGAATCCATTGGCGTCAGGACCGAGACACGGAGAAGTGTCTTTTTGAGCATGCATGTGCACACACATACATACAGAATCACAGAATGGTTTGGGTAGGAAGTGACCTTAAAGATCATCTAGTTTCAACCTCCCTGCCCTGGGCAGGGACACCTCCCACTAGACCAGGCAAATATACATATACATACATCACAAAATAACAGTTATGTAGCAATACGTAATTGCTGTATTTCTACAGTATTTGTGTATTTAAGGAGCTATGTTCTCCTTTATCAATACAATTTTATTATATAAAGGGAACTTGCAAGCACATGTGTGTATATACAAAATACATATATATATCTATACAGCATCTCTGCACAGAGGTTTTTATATCATATATACATACACGCACACCTGTATTTTTCTCCAAAATGTTACCCAAACATCCTATAATTTAGAAGAGAATAAAAATCTTAACCAAATTGTACTACAGTACAGTATGACTCTGTTGTGAAAAAATAGCTCTGAAATGTTGATCTGTAATACCATAAAAATAAGACTTATCTAACTTACTTTCCATAGACCATAACATATTGCCTTGAAAAAAATTACTACTTTAATAACTAACTACTACATTTGATATGATTTTAACTAAACAGATCACCAGTTTCAGACTAGAATTAGGTTTATTCTATTTGCCCTAAACCCAGTGTGGGAGTGAATTTATGGACACTGATATTTTGCCCAGCTTTCATGGATGGAAGTTAAACCAACAGCCCAAGTAATCCCTATAATTCAGTAACTATCTTTAGCCTAGCAACTACCATAAGCAAAACCTGCCAAGAGACACCCTATTTAAATCCATGCACATGTAACCTCAGAAAAATAATATGCTAGAGGTGGAAACAGGTTGCATAAAATGACTCAAGAATTTACTTGAGCATCCGCATCCCCTCTTACCCCCACTGAAAGAATTATTCTATTTGGCTTCCTCGGGTTGAAATAGCAAAAGCCACCTTGCCACCCACACACACCCCCCTGTCTAAAATCCTTTGGTGTGGCAGCTGTATATCTTAAGACCCAGGACAATAGGCTTCACAGAATTTAATCCACTGCAGCCTCCGTAAGTTTGCAGATGACACCAAGTTGGGCAGGAGCGTTGATCTGCTTGAGGGTAGGAAGGCTCTACAGAGGGATCTGGACAGGCTGGATCAATGGGCCGAGGCCAATGGTATGAGGTTCAACAAGCCCAAGTGCCGGGTCCTGCACTTGGGTCACAACAACCCCATGCAGTGCTACAGGCTTGGGGAAGAGTGTCTGGAAAGCTGCCTGGCAGAAAAGGACCTGAGATGTTGGTCAACAGACAGATGAATATGAGCCAGCAGTGTGCACAGGTGGCCAAGAAGGCCAACAGCATCCTTGGCCAACAGCATCAGGAACAGCATGGCCAGAAGGACCAGGGGAGTGATTATCCCCCTGTACTCAGCACTGGTGAGGCCGCACCTCAAACACTGTGTTCAGTATGTGTTCACCTCACTACAAGAAAGACATTGAGGTGCTGGAGTGTGTCCACAGCACAAGACTTACGAGGAGCAGCTGAGGGAACTGGGGTTGTTTAGTCTGCAGAAAGGAGGCTGGGGGGAGATCTTCTACTGCTCTACAACTACCTGAAAGGAGGTTGTAGAGACATGGGGGTCGGTCTCTTCTCCCAAGTAACAAAGAATAGGATAAGACGAAATGGCCTCAAGTTGCACCAGGGGACATTTAGGTTGGATATTAGGAAAAATTTTTACACTGAAAGGTTTATTAAGCATTGAAGCAGGCTGCCCAGGGAAGCGGTTGAGTGACCATCCCTGGAGGCATTTAAAAGATGGGTAGATGCATCACTTAGGGACATGGTTTAGTGGTGGACATGGCAGTGTTAGGTTAACGGCTGGACTTGATGATCTTAAACGTCTTTTACAACCTAAATGATTCTATGATTCTATTCTATGATTCTAATTACAGGTGGGAAACTGGAATAACTTTGTAGGACAGGAGGCTATGTCACTCCCAGGTGGCAGAACAGCAGAAGACAAAATGACTTCACACACCAACACAAATTTCACTTCAGTTACCAACACAGGGTTCACGCACTACAACACCATGAGCAACCACCACGTCCCAGGTCTGGCTGCGGAGGCTGTTGATTACAGCAGGTAATTCTGCAATTACCCTTAGAGGAAGTACCTCAGGCTCAGCCAATTTGGCAATATCCACCTTATCTTAACTGTCTCTAAACTGTACGTTCCTCATTCAAGACTGAGATTCCCATCTTTTTCACTGGACCACACTGAATTAGCTACCTCTTGCAGATGATCATTTTAGCAAAGACTGATAACAAAAAACCACATTAATGACATCTGCTTCCTAGGTGTTATTTGTCCAGAGTAACCAAATTTGTCCCTCCACAGAATGACAATTTCCTTGACTTTCCTCTTAATGCTAGAGCACCCAGACAATTATTTCTTGCTACTCATGCAACTTGTTTCCTATTTTGTGCCATTATCTTCCTGGTTTTGCTGTGCTTCTCGGAGTAGCCTGATCTTTTCTCTTCCTCTCTGTGTCCTTCTTTCACCTGAGGTAAATGAAGAACTCTCAATTTTAATAAGCTGCTATCTTACTATGTTTCTTATCTTTCATGCAAAATGGAAAATTATGTATGTCCTTACTACTCATGTATTTAAGGAATCTCTGCCCTCCTTTGCTCCCTTATCTCTCAGACAAGTTTCCTGGAAAATTATATCTTCCAGATGCTGAATTTACTGAAGTCTACATCCCTAAAATCCACCATTTCTATTTTGCCAGTATTCCTCCTAGGCTACCACTTCCTGATCACTGTTACCTATCTTACTTTCTGCCTGAACAGTCTCAGTTCACTCCCAAAAATCAAAATCAAAAATCAAATCTAGAATACTTTCATTTCTAGTTTTTGGGGTTTCTTTTCCACAATTTATATCAAAAGCATCATCTGTGCATTTCAAGGACCTCTTGAGTAATCTGTGACCTGCTATATTATTTTCCCAATTATTTTTCTGTCCTGTGGTCATGAAATTGTCCATTCTGTGACCACACATTTATCTCCAGCATATCTGTATCTGTGTGAATCTTAACTGGAAAACTTGATGCATTCACCCTGCTCTTAAATGCCAGCAGTCACTTCTGGTCCATTTGGGATCATTTCTAGCAGTGTCCACATGGGTGGGCAATACTGAGTGGCCTCAATGAATCTCATAAGCTTTAAGCATTATATCAGATTTGGGATCCAAAGAGACGACACATGCCCTGGACGGTCATGTGAACAGATTGTCTCCTGAGACTGATGGAAAGAGCAGTCATATATTGCTTCTTCCTAGAAGCAGTGCTGGCGAATCTTTTTTTTTTTTACCTAGAAATCACCTATTGCCTGCATAAGCTTTCTTTTTCTGCCACGTATGGTGGACTTGTTTCTGATTTCAACTTCCTCATTTAACATACTATTGATTTTCTTATCACTGATGCTTCTCAGCCTGACTACTTTCCCCTGCAGATCACCTATTTGTTTTCTAAGAGATTTCCTGAGGATACACTTTCTATAAAGCACTTGCTCTCCTTAACAATCTTTACTGGAAAGAAAATGTAGCATACATCTCCCGTTCACTTCAGAAACAGAGCGGAGTTTGTGGCTTCTTTCTGAAGGACCCTCTGCTACACACAAAACAAGGGCTGGGCACCAGTAACCATACAACAGGTTTATCTTTTTTTCCATATAATGTGATACTTGTTAAGCCTCCTTAAATTCCATTTTTGCTACCACTATTTTTAAAGCCCTTCCGTGAGGTTATATCTTACTTGCTAGAAGAGCAGCTGAAACAACTGCATTCAGCCTTCAGCTCCTTCATATCTGGTTAGGCTATTTATCATCAGACCTTTGGATATCATCAGAGCTTTCACGTCATCTGACAAGACTGAGTAGACCCAGAAAGCCTCACTAAATAGCCCAAGAATACATGTGGCATTAAAAAATAAAAAACAAAAACAAACAAAAAAAAACAAACACACACACACACCACAAAAACACCACCAAAATTTTTGGTTCTGTTTCTTAAGCCAAGACTTTTCTTCTTTGCTGTCCTATGTTTCTGACTGTCCTATGTTTCTGACTGTCCTAGTCTCCTGGTTTCAGTGACACAGGACTTATTTCTCTTTTAATGCCTGGGAAAACTGCACTTTTGGAAGACTCTAGTGACTGAATTTGTGAAAATATTTACTTTATAGCCAGCTACGGGATGTGGATTTCAAGGTCTCAGTGTTTTCAAGCCTTGCCAGGTGCAGGGATGAGGAGCGAGACCTGGGCACTTGACCCAAGCTGGCCAACAGGATTACTTCATACCATGAACATCACATTCAATATAAATTAGAAAGTCTTCTGAAAATTTCTCCCTCTTCTATGATGGCTGTGATCCTGAGAATTTCTTGCCCCGGGGACAGACCCTTCCTCCCAAAGCCACAGCGCTCACAGTGTCCGATATTTGCTGTCCACTGCCTGGAGTGCACCTTGAACACTTCCAGGGATGGGGCAGCCACAACTTCTCTGGGCAACCTGTTCTAGCATTGCTCCACCCTGACAATAAAGAATTTCTTCCTAATATTAAATTAATATAGCTTCATTTGAATTTTATAACTTCAGTTGTGTTCTGTGCTGCCACAGCCATGCTCATCAGTTACTTAAAGTAACTGGATCCCATTTGCGTCTATGTAACCTGCAACAATACCGTCTTACAAAAAATATATGTGTACACTTACTGCAAGCCATGAAAAGCAAACTTATTGCCCTCCCTCCAACTTCAAGAAAAACCTGGCAATCAGCTTTTCCCCAATGTCTGTTGCAGCTCAGACCTCAGCAGTGCCGCATCTCCGTCTGATCATGACAGCATCACTCTGCAGATTTTCCAGCTGGTCAAGAGCCTGACCACCAGGATTTGTTGACTCCAAAGAGCTAAATGCAGACTTAATCACATAAATTCCTCATACTCCTAAAAGTGAAAGTATTCCTTAGACTTACCCAACACTCAGTGGTGCATTTACTTCTCTTTTTATAAAACTCAGATTTTCTGTATAAGCCATTGAGCTTGTTAGCCATTTTGTTTGTTTCGAGAGCATCCAAGCCCGTGCATGCCAGAATCCATTTTGAAACCCAAGGAGACCAACACAGCTGGTTTTAACCATGTCAGTGCCAAGTCACATTCAAATGTGTTTCCTTCTCCATGCACAAAAGCAGCTATTTTTAAAAACTGGAAAACTGCATACATCTGGGAGTGCTTACAGTACTAGTAATCCCTATATAGTATATGTTGTCATCACTAGTAGAAATTCCTCCTTCTTTGACCATAGGCACAAAGAACACAACTTCTCTTTGAAGCAGCTCTGGTTTATTTGGGCTTAATTTCAGATATATTTTTTTGCCCTACACTTATCACAGATTATTAGTAATGTTTCAGTTGGGGAAGTTTCTACTATGCAACACAAAGTCATCGTACTGTGCTATAAATACAGAGACACATGTGCCACGCTGTATTCTTTACTGTCCTACCTCTTTCAGCTCTTGCTGAAGAAACAAACTACACATAGGAGAGGGACAGCGAACACCCATGATTCTCGATACATTTTTTCAATAACCTCCAACAATTCTTTCTTCTCTGATGATGGTACTTGGTCAGATGGCTACTGAATGGTTCAGTGTTCTTCAGAAAACAGCTTATGTTACCCCCTTCCTTTACACCTATCTTGGCTTTTTTGTTCCTTTAAAAAATGCTACCAGTGCCCTGGAACAAGAGTTTCTCCTTCCCCTTCATGCTTTTTTTCTAGTTCCACTTTTACTAGACCCATGGCTTCATGCTACACAGCAACCCTTCCCTTTGTTGAGTATTTGCTGTTTGCGAGAGTTATCTGGCAAAACCATCAAGGGGCTGTTTCTATTTCAAGGAATTCTGCTAATTTCATCCCATTAAGAAAGTTTAAAGACAAGACTCAACAAATGCCTCGTCTTCACTGAGTTCCCATTCATTACTCCTACCTGCCATTATGGTTTCTATCCCTGGAGCCAGGAAACTCCGTTCACTGAAAAAGCAAGTATGAAAGCAAACTGCTATCATGCAATTTTCCTCACCTAGCCCACATCTGCATTTCCATAGATGAAATTTCAGGATGTTTTCCCTACCACTTATTAAGCAGTTATTTATCATACTGGAATCCAAACCAACTCTTACGTCAGTCGTTATTTTTGCTTTCCAGCTTTCTTCTTCAAATTCCAGAGGTTAAACCTGCAGGTTTACATATCTCAGTTTTGGATAAATGCATGGTTATCAACCACAGCCTAATAGATTTCAACCAGTTAGCAGGATTCACATGGTTTCAGGGAGAAGCAAGGGCCAGCTGCTCCCTAAGGGAAGGCAAGCCTCAAGCTGAGGATGACCCACTGCGGGCAGTGCCACACTAGGGCACAGTCCCACAACAGCTGAACACAGTACATAGAGCAGGGTACTTACTGGTCACAGGGCCCTCTGGCAATCCCAGACAAGCCAAAGTAATGAACCAGGTCCAGAGTCCACATAGGCAATCCAGCCAGAAGCAAAAGGGGACAGGACTGGAAATAAGGCTACAACACAGGTCCAAAGTTAATCCAGAAAACAAAGACAAGACAGAGACATGCAATAAAGTACATCTAAAGGCATCCATCCAGGGGACAAGCTACCTACAACACAAGTCTGAGGTCCCTCCAGGAGCTAGAGGCACACCTATAGCATAACTTGAGGCACACCTGAAGCCCTAAGCCCAAGCTAAAATGGGGCTTCTGGGTCCATGGGGCTTCTGGGTCCATGGGCAGGGGTGTGGGCAGAGGCTCCAGGTGAGGCTGGTTAGAGCTATTAAGGCCTATTTGTGCTCTTAGAGCCTTGACATTTTCTATTATTTTCTATGTATTTCCTACGTGTTTACTCTTCGGATTTAATTTTTATCACATCTACTAACAGTTTTCCTTGCCCAGAGTCACCATCCCAGTGCACTTCGCAGCCAAACCTGTGTTATTGCTCCCCAGTTGACTAGACTGGACTAAAATTTTAGGGTCACTTTTCCAGTTTTATTTTCTGCTTCTATTTTATATCCTTCCATTTCTCCAACAACTGAACGACTTTCATATCTGACATCGTGACTATCAGCTCTACCCAAATTTATAGGTATGTTTTTTGCATCCAGGTCATTTTTTCTTTTTTGTTTTGTTTTCCACAGAACAACCAAATAACCGAGTTTGGGGTTTTTTTTACTTAATTTGTCATTACTGCTAAAATATTGGCAATAGCTCTTGGACATGTTTTTCTCGGGCCTGGCTTTGAAGGGCACCTCACAAGATGTGGGTAGCCCAGTATCTTTCAAAGGTTGTGATCTGCCACTCAAGCAGAGCTTGGCCGGGCAAGCTCTTTGCCAGAAAAACATTCAACTCCTGCAGCTTCGGTCTTTACATTCACTTATTCTGACCATTTTTGAAAATAGGATATTGAGGCAAACGAACCATGATGGTTTTCCTCCATCTTTTACCAGACTGACCTTCTTCTGAACATTTCATGGGCTGCAAACCCAGCAACACGCATGTTACGGATGTCTATTCTAACTCAGGCACAGCGCTTGCCCAGTCCCACATCCTAACAACTGGATGCTTCTAAGGCCTGTAGCACCTTCATTTGCTTAGTGGTGTGATTTAGTTGCTCTCTGAGTCCAAACTGAAATTCTCTTCTGGTTAGTGGTAGTACGTTTGCCATTTACCACCATGATTTACTCCAGTTTGGTCCCACGGGAATATGGATCACCAGCTTGTTCCTTGGAAACTAACTGGATGTCATATCAAGCACTTGAGCAGGATCTTTTCACAGAGAAGTTGTTTGACTTTTATCTATCTGCAAGTTGGCTCTATTACAAGTCACAGATGCTGGGCTCACAATACCTTCGTTTAATTAGGAACAAATTTATAAAGTAAAATGGCATGACTTAATTTATTTTATCACAGGCCCAATTACAGACTTTTGCTGTAAATGTTTATGCCAAACTAGCATTCCCTTTTTAATTTATGACAATTGCTCAACTTCTCTTTCACCTCTCTTTCTCTGCCTCCCTCTTAGTCAATTCAGCACATTTCATGCATCTTGGTCAACTTCTCTAATATGCCTTTGACTTCCACTTAAGTTTCAGGTTTAGGTGTACCATTGCCTAAGAATTTAAACCATTCCTTATATGTCTCCTACACCCATGTTTGCAAGCAAAAACATCAGTAAAGTTCCACCTGACTCGCTACAATAATTTGGTAATAAATAAACACAGCAATCACATAACTTATGTTACACAGCTGTGAATCTGTTCATAAGGCCTAGACTAACTTTTTAATATTAATTTCCACAATTGATGTTCATAGTATACTGCACTCAAAAGCGAAAAGCCGAGCTGTGCTTGCAACTCCCAGGCAGCTCATGCCTTTGTAAAGTTCTTTTCCAGGGTAAAAGAACTGGGAATCTTCGTGTCTTCTCCCTCCCACACAAATCTCCAGTACAAACCCATTAAAAAAAAAATGATCTCGGTTATCTTCTCAGTGCTACAAAACCACCAGTAGGACTGCCTAGCGGGCACAATTTAAGGCCCAAGGTCTTTACTCACCTATTTATTTACTTTACTCTTACAGTAAAAGACGGTCACAGTTTCCTACATCAGGAAAACCAGGCGATGCTTGTCCGAAGGGACAACCTGACGGGACCAGATGGAAAAAGAAGCGGTTAAGGATGCAACTCTGGATCTGCCTCGCGGGGGAAGGGGTTGAGGGGGGAGGGGTTTATCACACGCCTCCCTCCCCTCTCCGCACCCCGCGGCCCAGCGCTCAGCTTACCCCGGGCACAGCCGCGGGCAGGCGGCCGCCGACCGCCTCCGCTCCCGGCCCCGCTCCAGTCCCCGCGGCGGCCAGCGGAGGGCGCCCGTCCGCCCTCCCGGCGGGGCGGGGAGGGGAGGGGAGGGGATGCGCGCAGGCCCGCGGAGGCGGTGAGCATCCTCCGCACGCCCACCGCGGCCGCGGAGCCCGCATCGTCCCGTCGGCCGAGCCCCTGCCGCTGCCGGGATGAAGGGACCGGGGGAAGCGGCGTGTGTCCCCCCCCGGGGTGCTGGGCAGAGGGGCTCGGAGAGCGGCCGCCCGAGGGGCAGGGAGCCGCCGGCCTCCGCCTCGGATGCTCGGCAGAGAGCATCAGTCGCGGCATCGGGATAACGCTTACCCCTTTTCTTTTCTTTTTCTTATTTTTTTTTTTTTTTTACACAGACACCCGCGTAGTTTATTTGGTAATTTAACGGCATATGATTTAAATCAATATAAAATTCAAATACTTTTGTGCCACCTGTTGGATTTTGCCACTAATTACATGTAACTGGAAGCACACTTCTGAATTCGGGTCTGGGAAGTATTTCCCATGATGTTACTAGGTGCCCTTAGGAAAATACTACTTTCTTTGCTGTTTAGAAATATTTTTTTCCTCTGGGCAGGCAGATAGAGGTGTTTTTCCCTTGTAAAAATCTAATCTATGAATTATAGATGGCGTTCACCGAAGGCGCAGTGTGATGCGGGGCTGAAGTCGGAGTTCTTGTGATAATGCAATAATTATTTGGCAAGGTTATTAATGGAGAAATTCCAGTCTGAAGGCCTGTGAGGTGGAAATGACGGGCTCTAGGCACACAAAACCATGAAGGCACCTGACAGTAGTGGTGGGCCAGGAAAGGGAGGAATACACCAGGCCTGCGCTTTCCTCACTCCTCTGAATACACAAATACCAGCACTACTGCTCAGACTGTCAGCCATGGGTGGCCATGCAACACAAAGCATGCCAAATGTGGTACAGTTGAGACTCTTAAAAAATAATTTTGTTCGCCCCTTCTCCAATAGCTGTCAAGTCATAATGTCAGGACACAATTTATTGTGTAAGAATAACCTGGGTTTTTTTCACATTACAGTGGCCAGATTTATTTATTATATAGTAGTATTATTTAAAAATGACCAGGTATAAATGAACTGCAAATAAAACCACATTCCTATAAGAATCTGAAAATTAACCAACAATTTTATCTGGATTTCACTAGAACAGATGACCTCTAGGTTATTCCTTCTCTGCATACAATCACACCGCAGACACCTTACTGTTCTTTGAGATCAGGAGGTGTAGAAGCATGTACAGAAATGCAAGTGGATGGGGAAGAGGCGGCCCACTCTTTCTTCTTCCCAGCTGTAGGTGCTCAGCTGAATGCGGGAGGTCTCCATGATGCCACCACTTTCATACAGTGACAGGTCAAAGGCCCATCTGTGCTTCTCATGAAAAGGTGGGCGACTGCCATCCCTTCAAGGGATGGGGCAGGACACCAGATCCCACAAGCAGTCTTCCATGACAACACCAAAAATAACTAAAGCCTCAAAATTGCTTTACTTTACATCTTCTTCCATTATTTTCCCATTTTTAACCAGATAGTACACAGGACCAGTAATGTATGAAACTGGGGGTCTGCATTGTTCCCAGTTTTGCATGCAAATACAGCCATCTTTTTGGTACGTGTTTCCACAGTGTATTCTTTTATGTTAAAATGCAAAAGTTTAAAAAGACATGAAGTACTGTTTAATGAAAATATATATGTTTTCTAAACTGTTTGTGCTTTTTAACCCAAAGTCGGCAAAAAAAGCTTAAATACAAAATTAACCTACAAAATTAATAAACTGCATGAGGCAAACAGTATGTACAGTACAGTATTTCAGTGCTGACATCTGTCAATCTGATTTGCAGAGACTTTAGTGATAAATTTATCATCTGAGTCTTCTATTAGAGAGCAGTGTCTTTAAATTGACTCCATTGACCCCAATTTTATCTACTTTGGATTTTGTGATAACCCTGCTTCAAAGTCTTCCCTGGCTTTATGCGGACAATTTCCCACTGTTTGAAGAGTCATAAATGGCCACAAACTGTACAAGATGACAGAAAAACACACCAAGTAAAACTAAAGTGTTTACACACCAGTATTTTGCTCTTGGCAAGTGCATAAGTGACTTCACAAGATGCAAGTCAGTGCACATTACATATTACACATTGTCTTTTTAGACCAGTCTGTAGGCAACATGAGCACGTCCCAGGGCCCCAACACAATGGCTGGGGTTTTGTGCAGTTTCTAAAGACTCATAAATAGCATCTCAGGCTTTAGTTCCTAATGTGGTAAAAAAAATATGACGGCTTGGACTAAACCGAAGCCCGGTTATTTAAAAAATGCACAACTGACTTCTCTGCTTTCATTCCCATCAGCTTCCCTCTCATGTGGATTATATTAATTATTTGTTGTAAATTTATTGCTACATATTCAAATAAGCCAGAGTCTTACACCATTTGAGATCTTTCCCGCAGGAGAAAAAAAAAATGTAAAAAGAAGCAGTTCCCATTTAGCTAGTACTTTTAAAAACAACTATAAATAAGTTGATGAAATCTCTTTTGTGCAGTGGAATTTAAAATTCAAGGATCCTTTCTTAGAGTGGAGGAGTCAGTAAAAGTTTAGTTATTGTAAGCCAAAATCCAAAGAGGAGTATGTCAATTACGGAGGAAATAGTGATTTTTCTAATCCTCCTTCTTACCAAAGCTGGGTAGAATTCTTTGATGCAGACAAGGTTAGGTGAAAATGGTTCGGCTTGGTATCGATACCAATCCTTTCTTGAACGAAGGAAGAACTATAAAAGCTCTAAAAGGGTCCTCCCCCCAATAATGTCAAGAGACCTGTAGAAGTCATGGCACATATGATGTCTCAGCTGCATGAAGTCACAAGGAACTCAAATACAGACATTCGCTGCAGAGGCGGTTGGATCCCTGCCTGGGAGGGAGGGAGGGAGGGAGGGAGGGAGGGAGGCAGGAAGACCTTCTCTTGCTGCCTGAACTCTGCAATTTCAACTGCAGAATGAGGTAGCCCTTTCCAGCGACAGACATGCCAGGAGGCGAGCCCAGAGAAGAAAATGCTGCATGGAAGGAGGAAGAAGGGAGGAAAGAAGATGGAAGAGAACCACACGGCTTGATCCAGGAAGCCATCTTAGTTAGAAAATGTTACCCTTAACCTCTTCTTCCTGGCAAAGAGCTTAACGCTTTCTAGGTTGTGACTTTCATCAAAGGGCATCCTTTTCAGTTCTTCCATGATTTTCATTTCTGTGCTATGATTTCTCAGCTCATAACATAATTTCAGCTTTAACGCCTTTATTTTACAGGCCACCCAGAAGGGAGTCAAGTTCCCTTTTTCCATTCCTCCGCATTTCAAAAGCCCTATGTTTTTCTCTTCTCCCTTTCCATATATTCCTTCAGATTACTCCAGGAGCAACAATTTTGTTAACTGATCCATGTGACACCTTGCTTAATCTATGCTTTTCCTTAGTTCTAAAGTAGACATAAAAAATAGGCTAATTATGGGGGCAGAGGAGTTGAAAACATATAAAACTCGTATTTATCTCTTGGAATAACAGGGGTTACAACTACAATTCAGGCTCCATTTTTCCTTAAAAAGGTTCTGCATTGACTCCAAACAGGCTATAAAATATTTTCTGTAGGTGTGGAAATACACTGGTGTTGGCAGAGTTTGGAGAAATGTGCACAGACCGTGTAGAAATGTATAGGATATAGTTTTCCTGGTTCATAAGATATACATTTTATGTGATGGTCTCTGTGTTGCAGTAACTGTGGGAGGAAACCTGACTTTAAAAAGTGCATCCATCTTCCTAGACAAAAGAAAAGATCAACTTCCCAGAAACTTTTGTCATGGAGTCAATTCTTACACAATGACATGTAATGCTAAATAAATCATTTTTTGAATTACAAATTGTGAATCCATCACCCTGGACAAATGTTATTCATCTGTGGGGGGGAAAAAAAGGATGACCTAAGAATAATTGTCTACAAGTATTCAAAAGAGAATCTGATTTGTCACTCCCATTTTGAAGTGCCAACGCTAAAGTTGTTGCCAGCTTTTAAAATCTCTCCTGTGACTTTCAAGTAATGTGTGCGTGCTTAAAAGCCAATTAGAAAACAGTGGTATGATTTGGTGACGCAACGCAAGTGGCACAGTTTAAAGTGTCATTAAAAATCTGTTCTCTTTACAGACTTAGATAAGGCCTTTCTTTCCTTTAGTCATGCTTGGATGTCCTATTCAGCATAGTTACCAGACTGATATTAACAAGAATTAATGTGTAAAAGTAATGCTCTCATTTGCATTTTCTAACACAATCTCTTCAAGGTAAGTTTTTTTCAGCTGTTTAAAAAGTGCAATGACCAACTACATTTTCAAGCAAAAGAAACGGTTTTCTCTGGCCAAAAAACGTGACCCCATCCTCCATCACTGCCCTAAACAGCTGTAAAACAATGGCCGTATTCTCCCCTCCAGTTCACAGTAGCAGAATTTATCCACAAGTGTCAGCAGGAAACAGTCAATTTACCTGACAAACCATAAAGCAGTATTCTGTGATATAAAGAAACTTTGGGCTCTGCCTATGTGCCAATCAATATGTACGTACGATGAACCATCAAACAAATATTCTAGGGCACGGGGAAAAAAATAAATCTAGGTTTGCCCCACGTGCCAATCAATCCAAGATTGCCCGAAGAATCACGAAACACATTCGGAGACAAGTAAAAAAATTTCTGGGCTCTGCCAGGGTGCTGGGCCAATCAATCACGGTGCGGCTGATGAATCATGAAACACACTCTGCAGCGTGTCAGCACACATACGCGGTTGGCACAGTGCTCATCATCCCGAGTTTGTCTTGCAGTTAAATTGACTGAAGGCAAGTTATAGGACTGTTGTTTCTCCCACCTACTGACCTCCGCAACCAGCCGCTCTTAAATCCTCTTGCCCTGCCCTTCGTTAAAAGTGGAGACTTTCAAGACAAAGGTTCAACGCGAGAGCAAACACGGTTTCGATGTCAGATGGGTTGTTAACATGCTGCTGAAAGCTGTTCAACACATATTTTGACAACAGAACAGACACCTACAAGAGCGGTATTCTCTTCAAAGTTTTCCATGTTATTTACAAGGTAATGTAATATAATACATAATAAGTAACATAATACATAATATTTAAAAAAAAAGAGAAAAATTAAATCTGGAATTTAGGTCACTGTCCCATTGGTAACTTTTTTCCCTAAGCAACTCCTGCTGTGATTCATTGCACCAAGGGAAGGTAGGGGGACACCGTGGCACTGTCATTATTTTTGTTCTCCTGTCTCAGCCAAAATTGTTCAGTACAAAATATTTCTCCTATGTAACAACTCAACTTTTTACAACTTTTATCAAAATCATTTGGGTGAAATTAACATTGTATGGCAGTCTCTTTTCCTTTGTCTTGTGATCAGCTCCCATTGCAAATATTCTCATAGTACGCTGCAAAGCATTTTCCATGATTACATGAATACACATTTTCCATGATTACATGAATACTCATCTTGTGTGACATTTTCTAGTTAACATAAGATTTTTGAGTTATAAAACGTATGCTTGAAAAAAGCATGTTTTTTACCAAATCCTAATTCCTGCAACGTCTGAGTACTCATTGTGTCCCTCTACCTAATACTATTTTAGGGTGCATTTTTCTCAACCAAGGCAGAACTCACCACACCAGCAGGAATGGCATTTGCATAAATGACAGTGGCAGTCACTTTTTAAAAAAAAATCAGAAGCAGAGAAAGAGCCTATCCTCACACCACATTTTTCCAGCTATAGTCAGCAAGGCTATGTGACAAATTGGTGAAAGGTTCTTGCAGGTACTCCAGTAGAATATGTTCCATTTTTATATGAAATAGCCAGTTTACCGAAACAGCAATCTGGGTCTTGATTCCTCATGAGTATACTATCCAGTTGCTTATGGAATCTCAAACATCGTCATCATTTCATTAAACAGATTTCTCAAACCTTCCTAATGACTCTTCAGCATTCATGTAGCATAGCAGAGAGAACTCTGTTGTACAAGTTTCTTCACGCAGCATTCAGAAACATCCTAAACTGTGGGAAATTTAACAAAAACATGTTGTTCTGCCATATCTAACTTTACGATCCGTTTCATAGAAAGAGGTTTGGTTCCTTATGACAGCAGAAAGGAAATCCATTACTAATTTCACAGAGGTAGGTAAAGAAAAAAGGATGTTTTGAAATAAAAAAACCTGAATTATCAGTATCAACTAAGGAAAAAATTTGATTTGACATTTTCTGTAACTTCTGTTACTTCTTAGTACCCATTAATAATTTATTTTCTTTTTCTGATGGTTATTAGCATCCCTATTATTATTCAGAAACCGAAATTTACGGTGGCAACAGGACAACAAGCAGTTTAAGTTGCAAAATGTACTGTTTACAAAAGACTGCACCTTAAATATAAGCTGGTAACTACAGTCAGTTTCCTTTGATGTGAAGGTGATGGTAACCACGTTGCAAGTTTACATCTACAAATAATATACTACTATTGGAGGAGGCGCTGGGAAAAGATCATAAGTTCTGAAAAAAATATGCATGTATATATATGTACATTCATGTATATTCTGAACAGAAGTGTATACATGTCAGAGAGGTAATTATTTAAGGATGGATGGTATCTTTCATCATTCTTCTTAATAATTAACTCTTGTCACCGTTAAGGTCTCCCAAAAACTTGCATATATAGTCCTGTCTCAAGTTAAAGATATGCTTATAGGAATAAATAATGATGGAGAATGAATAATGATGGGGAGAAGTTACATAAAAAATATTACTTTCGAGTATTCAGTTCAAATAAAACTTCACTTTTCATTTTTTTGGTAAGGTGTATTAAAAAATATACCCCTCCCATCCTATGCTGAGAATATCAGCTAAATAATCAGATGATGTAAATCACTGGGGTTATGCCAACTGACTTTATCAAAGAATACAACCTTTTAAGTTCATTATTTTAAAGAGGAAGTACTTTTCCTACTGTGGTCAGTAAATGTCCACCTCTTTATTTCAAGGTGAGTTGTGCCACATTGTCAGCCTTGTTTACTTATGCTTCACTGAATTAGGCTGAAGAGGATGCAGAAAAAATGACTGTATAATATTTATGAAATAAAGACCTAGTCCAGTTCTCCCCTGGATGAAAATATGTATTATCCTTTAAAGACATCCACCAACTCAAAAATACACTGATTCGCCAGCTACTGCTTGTAAGAGCCACCTCTAAGAAATAAAGAATGAAATTTGAAAAGGTGAATCCTTCCCAAAACCAAAATTTGCAAGGTTTATTGTGTACAGATGCTGTTTTATTCCAGCAAATGTGTGCCAGATACGCACAGCTGTCTTTCTGTCACTTTTGATCCACCTCAGTATGTCTCCCCTGCTAGTTCTGTCTGTACATTGTTGAATGTGTTAGAAGGGAAAAAGTTAATTTCCCATTTTGAAACTTTCACTTCTCTAAAATCCCCCTACCTCATATTTCTGTGGGGCATTTATGTCTCTATGACGCGGAAGCCACAGACGGATGAGGTGTTCAAACACCGATCGAATATAAAAGCTTACATCTGCGTTCCCAATGAAATTAAATAAAAGCCTAAAACAATAATAAGGTGGAGGTGCTGGTCCCTCCTCTAGGGAAGCCAAAAGCTGATACTTTTCACTTAACTGCATGAAGCTTACGATTTAAAGGCTTGTTTTCTCAGCTGAGAGCCCCAAGCTGTGCCCAGTTTCTCAACAGACAAAAGGATAAGAGAGATGGTGACAAGCACACACCCCTTTTATGAATCAGAGAAACAGTGCTCTTCTTGTTCCCTAGGCACCAGCCAGTTGAAACCTGAGCCTCAGTTTTACAGCTTAGCACTTACCAGCTGGCTTTCACGTGAAAGGCTTTTAAAATATAGACATCTACACACACGCATGCACACACACACAGTAAGGTCTTTTTGATTCTAATGACAGTTACAGAAATCTACAAAAAAAAAAAAAAAGGCTCTCTAAATCATGTTTCTTGTTGCAACCGAGGCTCTTTGTATCTTCTCCTGTGCACTTTGGACAGGGGGAACAGATTGTGCCTCTCCTCTTTTCATCAATCTTTTGTGTATTTGAAGGCTAATGTCATATCCCCCTTCAGACGTTTCTTCTTTAGGATAAATTACTCCAGGTTGTTCAACTTCTCCTCATAGCTGATATTTCAGAGAAGCCCAAGCTGCATAGTTTGCTCTTGCTAATACTTGGAGCCTGTTGATAGAACAGAAGGTTTTCTTACCTATCTTGGCATGGCATTTCCATGTTTTATCATCTCAGTGAGAAGTTTGCCTTTCTTTTCAACAGCCTGACATTGCTTCCTAACCAGTTCATCCTATTTGCTGCCCTCCAACCAGTCCAGCTCTACACTTGGTAGGATGGATGAATTCTTCAAGTACCTCCACATTCAGCCCAGACTGAAACAGGGGAGTCTGATACATTGAGTTTTCTCTGCTTTCTGGATTTATTTGGGCAAAAGAATGCAATAGAGTTCCTCTAACTTTGTAGACATTTGTATCCAAACTAGTCATCCAGTATCCCTTTGTAATTAATGGCAATAAAAAGAAACAGCCAATTCTGTGGTACATTTCGTCTTGCTCTGCTGTACACATCTCAAGTAGGTCAAATGAATCACCCACTATCTGATTCAAGTGTCAGGCATGTGAACGAGGGAAACTGGGAAGCAGTGGAAAACAGTTTTATCAGGGCAGATGGAGAAAATATTGAGAAGACGAAGAAAGCGTTAAGAAAAAGACAAGAGGGAAGAAAGCAGAAATAAAGTACGAAGGCTTCATTGGTATTTTAGAAATAGTTGCTAAGATCAAGCAAACAAAGGGTGTATTTGAGTACTGAATGGAGAAAATGCAAAATGAAAATAAGTTACAAAAATGTAATTACAGATTCTGTACATATTGAGAACTTCTCAACTAAGCAACTACTCACACAGACAACTTCTGAACTACTGTTGAGAAGTAGTACTTTTGTTAAGGAATATAACATGTCTACTGGAAGAGGAAATTGTTTTGTCATGGAAGATGAGGGAAAAAGAAATAAAGAATGAATGCATGCAGGAAGCAAAATTTGAGGCTTTCTGGGATAGATACTGAAGTGTGAGGATGAGACAAAGGTAAAGAATGGAGGAGCAAGTGGAGTGATTCAACTGGAAAGCCATCAGAATAATGGGAAAAGAAAAGCAAATAGGAAGAGGAAGAGAGGTGTAGAGGGGGAAAGGCAAACACAAAGGCATGGGCTGAATTGCAGGTTAAAGAAAAGCCAGTCAAATAAGGTCAGATTGGTTTTATCTGCCTTCAGCAAAAAACACACTGGAGAAGCATTACATGTAATTACACTGAAAATATGCTTTTGCAAGTCACTTTTATTCTTTTTGTGGAAAAACAAGAAGTAAATGTATTACAGGAACACTTTTATACTTGTTCATCTTGAAATATCACAGAACAACATTATACTTGATGATGTATCTTTTGCAAGATAAGTTAAGCAAATGTTTTAAACGTTTCTTACTCAAACTAGTCCTTAAGTAGATTAGAACAGTAGAAAAATATATGGAACTATTGCAAAAATTGGTTCAAGTTCTATGCTTTCATTACTTTAAACACCTTACCTGGAGGTTTTTCTATATTCTTCTCAAGCACAGAAGAAATTGGCCCGAGAAAAGAAACATTCCTGGATAATGGGAAGCAACATGTGCGTATTTCTAAAAACAGAGAAACTCTTTGAACATCTTCCAAAAAATCCAAGTATACACACACATTCTTCCAGCGAAAAGGAGAGTTAACACTTGCTGTCTTCTTACACGTTGCTTTATTTTATCCTATATATTTATATGACTCCTGCTTATGTACTGCAGTTCATCCATGAAGCATAGTTTTGGCTGGGTGCTCTCCCCCCTGCCCCCATCCCTGGTGGATCATAGGGAGGAATCGTGTCTCAGGGGAGAGGGAAGAAATTTTTTCAGGTAATCCTGTCAGGTGGGAAATAGGCATCGCTCATTACAACGTATCTTAATCCTACCATCTTCTATCCTTGTCTTCTGATCAGCCCATGAAGGTAGAAAGAAACAAGGATGAGAGCAGTACTTTCCACCCTGTTTCCTCCCTCTTGGTATCGCTCACATTTGAAGAAGAAGAAAGGAATCGCTTAAAGAATGAGGAGAATACCATTATAAAAAAGAGCTAGAAAGCAACCACTGATGTGCTTTCTCCTTTGCTTCTGCAGACATTTCACTCTCAAGATCTCACGGTCAGTGAAAGTGAATGACTCCTGGAAACAGAATTAATGCCATGTGTTACCTTCTGACAATAAGTTTTAAGTCCTTTGTCATATCAAATTATTGAAACTATCCTCATATTAACTCTTAAAATGTAGCGCAGGCACAGTTTAAGGAAAAAAAAGTCTTGTGACATCTGAAGTAATTGCTTCTCAGAAGCAAGCTCAAAAATATCCAAAGAAAGGGGAGCTCCTTCAATGTAAATAAAGCATGAAATTGAACAAGAAGCAGATTCAGCAGATCTACTAAGAACGAACAGTAAGGGGACAGATGATGGCAGCCGTGCTCACACGGCTCCAAAACTTAACCTCATGGTCAAACTCTGTGTCCCACCAAGAGATATTTAGGATGAAAATATTCCTTAGAAACACTTTAAAGAATCAAGAAGGTAGTTAAAACATTATTTTGAAGCTAAATAAGTCATTCATGGGACAGAGAGCTTTAGAAACAGCATGGACTCTGCTTTTCTCTTCATGCCATTTACTATGTCAGCCAGAGGTGTCTTACAAATGAGAAAGGCAGGCAAAGACAAAGGCCCTGAAATGGCTCATTTTTACATCCTCATTTTCCTCATTTTGGTCACATTTTTATAGCTTCAATAATTGGCAATGCAGAAAACCTGAAGCAAATGGAAAGGAATATGGCACATATCATGTACATTGACAGTCATGGTTGGAAATTAGGAAGGTACTGAGAAAAGTGAGAGGGAATTTGAAGGGTGAATGAGCAGCATTTCACAAACAAATGAAGTCAGTGGTGTCAAAGAGGCCACCCATCTGTGATTTTGTAGATTGTAAGGCAGGGATCTTAATTTTTTACTTAAAAGGCACATGTAATTGTACAGAAAGTGCTAGAATAAAGAATAAATACCATTTGTACCACTTGTAAAACCAGTTTCCCCTTGCAAACTCCGATAGATCTGCAAGATGTGTAGCAAACCCCTTTTTTGTCTTCAACAGCAGACTCAAGTGGAACCCAACCTGGTATATAGAAATAGACCTAAGCCTACAGAGGCATCCATCTTTCTAGCTGAGTTCTGCCTGGTGAGTTACTCTGCATTTTGGTTTTCAGAAACTCCCTCATATCCATTTCTCCTGTAAATAGAGGATGAGAGAACAAATGGGCTGTGCATCACTGGAGGGTTCAATGCAGTTGTGTTCTCATGTCCTGAAATAAATCACCTTATAAGGCTGAGACTCCTCACAGAGAACTTTCTGTCAGCTTTCCCAGCTAAAAGAGGGGCTAACACATATTGCAGGCTTTCAGGTGGTCTCATTAGGGAAAAAAGCAGCCTCTGATGATATCCCGTCACAACATAATTTACTATTTTGTTTGTTTATTGCAAATTACTTATATTATTTTACTTTAATTTACTTGGATGAACTGAGAAATATAATTCAAGGCAAGGTAGTTTTATACATTTACTCCAAGTGCAAATGAAGCCTCGTGCTTAATCAGAAAATAATCATATATAATAGCCTGTATGAGCAAATACATAATTTATGTACAACTTTTATTTGGGAGACGAACCCTTTAAAAATCTAGTGTCCTACTAACACTGGTAGGCAACTTTCAAACTTGTTAGAGTTTCAGTCATAGCCTAGAATAAAAATATCAATCACTAATGTTAGCATGGGAATTGACTGACAGGTGGCATCGCTAAGGCTGAAACAAGCAGACAGGTGTG